>NW_027472908.1:0-146172 GCF_030347505.1 Rhynchophorus ferrugineus
TTTCAATGTTTTTGTTCCCATTTCTGATCAAATAATCTCAGGTTAATATAAATTACTGGGTTTATAAAGAATTTTACGCTGAATCGAATGGTGATATAATAAATTGTGCACAATGTTTAGTTTCTAAGATATATGACAAGAAAACAGATGGATCTCGGTTTTTCTTACATATCTTTGAAACAGCCTGTTCTAAAGGAATTTAACATGGATTTTCATTTCTTTCACCCCAAAATACATATATTCTGAGAGTTTTAACTTTATCCGAGATATTAAAAAATATCGCAGATTTTCCATGCAAACGGTCGGAAATTTTGCGATTTTTTGCCATTTTCAATGTTTTTGTTCCCATTTCTGATCAAATAATCTCAGGTTAATATAAATTACTGGGTTTATAAAGAATTTTACGCTGAATCGAATGGTGATATAATAAATTGTGCACAATGTTTAGTTTATAAGATATATGACAAAAAAACAGATGGATCTCGGATTTTCTTTCATATCTTTGAAACAGTCAGTTCTAAAGGAATTTAACATGGATTTCCATTTCTTTCACCCCAAAATACATACATTCTGAGAGTTTTATCTTTATCTCAGATATTAAAAAATATCGCAGATTTTCCATGCAAACGGTCGGAAATTTTGCGATTTTTTGCCATTTTCAATGTTTTTGTTTCCCATTTCTGATCAAGTAATCTCAGGTTAATATAAATAACTGGGTTTATAAGGAATTTTACGCTGAATCGAATGGTGATATAATAAATTGTGCACAATGTTTAGTTTCTAAGATATATGACAAAAAAAACAGATGGATCTCGGTTTTTCTTTCATATCTTTTAAACAGTCAGTTTCTAAAGGAATTTAACATGGATTTCCATTTCTTTCACCCCAAAATACATACATTCTGAGAGTTTTAACTTTATCCGAGATATCAAAAAATATCGCAGATTTTCCATGCAAACGGTCGGAAATTTTGCGATTTTTTTGCCATTTTCAATGTTTTTGTTCCCATTTCTGATCAAATAATCTCAGCTTAATATAAATTACTGGGTTTATAAAGAATTTTACGCTGAATCGAATGGTGATATAACAAATTGTGCACAATGTTTAGTTTGTAAGATATATGACAAAAAACAGATGGATCTCGGTTTTTCTTTCATATCTTTGAAACGGTCAGTTCTAAAGGAATTTAACATGGATTTTCATTTCTTTCGCCCCAAAATACATATATTCTGAGAGTTTTATCTTTATCCGAGATATTAAAATATTTCGCAGATTTTCCACGCAAATGGTCGGAAATTTTGCGATTTTTTGCAATTTTCAATGTTTTTGTTCCCATTTCTGAACAAGTAACCTCAGGTTAAATTAAATTACTGGGTTTATAAAGAAATTTTAGGCTGAATTGAATGGTGATATAACAAATTGTGCACAATGTTTAGTTTCTAAGATATATGACAAAAAAACAGATGGATCTCGGTTTTTCTTTCATACCTTTGAAACGGCCAGTTCTAAAGGAATTTAACATGGGTTTTCATTTATTTCACAGCAAAATACATATATTCTGAGAGTTTTATCTTTATCCGAGATATTAAAAAATTATCGCAGATTTTCCATGCAAACGGTCGGAAATTTTGCGATTTTTTGCCATTTTCAATGTTTTTGTTCCCATTTCTGATCAAGTAATCTCAGGTTAATATAAATTATCAGGTTTATAAAGAATTTTAGGCTGAATCGAATGGTGATATAACAAATTGTGCACAATGTTTAGTTTCTAAGATATATGACAGATGGATCTCGGTTTTTCTTTCATATCTTTGAAACAGTCAGTTCTAAAGGAATTTAACATGGATTTTCATTTCTTTCACTCCAAAATACATATATTCTGAGAGTTTTAACTTTATCCGATATATTAAAAAAATATCGCAGATTTTCCATGCAAACGGTCGGAAATTTTGCGATTTTTTTGCCATTTTCAATGTTTTTGTTCCCATTTCTGATCAAATAATCTCAGGTTAATATAAATTACTGGGTTTATAAAGAATTTTACGCTGAATCGAATGGTGATATAATAAATTGTGCACAATGTTTAGTTTCTAAGATATATGACAAAAAAACAGATGGATCTCGGTTTTTCTTTCATATCTTTGAAACAGTCAGTTCTAAAGGAATTTAACATGGATTTCCATTTCTTTCACCCCAAAATACATACATTCTGAGAGTTTTATCTTTATCTCAGATATTAAAAAATATCGCAGATTTTCCATGCAAACGGTCGAAAATTTTGCGATTTTTTTGCCATTTTTAATGTTTTTGTTCCCATTTCTGATCAAATAATCTCAGGTTAATATAAATTACTGGGTTTATAAAGAATTTTACGCTGAATCGAATGTGATATAATAAATTGTGCACAATGTTTAGTTTCTAAGATATATGACAAAAAAGCAGATGGATCTCGGTTTTTCTTTCATATCTTTGAAACAGTCAGTTCTAAAGGAATTTAACATGGATTTTCATTTCTTTCACCCCAAAATACATACATTCTGAGAGTTTTTATCTTTATCTCAGATATTAAAAAATATCGTAGATTTTCCATGCAAACGGTCGGAAATTTTGCGATTTTTTGCCATTTTCAATATTTTTGTTCCCATTTCTGATCAAGTAATCTCAGGTTAATATAAATTACTGGGTTTATAAAGAATTTTACGCTAAATCGAATGGTGATATAACAAATTGTGCACAATGTTTAGTTTTTAAGATATATGACAAAAAACAGATGGATCTCGGTTTTTCTTTCATATCTTTGAAACGGTCATTTCTAAAGGAATTTAACATGGATTTTCATTTCTTTCGCCCCAAAATACTTATATTCTGAGAGTTTTATCTTTATCCGAGATATTAAGATATTTCGCAGATTTTCCACGCAAATGGTCGGAAATTTTGCGATTTTTTGTAATTTTCAATATTTTTGTTCCCATTCTGATCAAATAATCTCAGGTTAATATAAATTACTGGGTTTTTAAAGAATTTTACGGTGAATCGAATGGTGATATAATAAATTGTGCACAATGTTTAGTTTCTAAGATATATGACCAAAAAAAAGATGGATCTCGGTTTTTCTTTAATATCTTTGAAACAGTCAGTTCTAAAGGAATTTAACATGGATTTTCATTTCTTTCACCCCAAAATACATACATTCTGACGAGTTTTATCTTTATCTCAGATATTAAAAAATATCGTAGATTTTCCATGCAAACGGTCGGAAATTTTGCGATTTTTTGCCATTTTCAATGTTTTTGTTCCCATTTCTGATCAAGTAATCTCAGGTTAATATAAATTACCAGGTTTATAAAAAATTTTAGGCTGAATCGAATGGTGATATAACAAATTGTGCACAATGTTTAGTTTCTAAGATATATGACAAAAAAACAGATGGATCTCGGTTTTTCTTTCATATCTTTGAAACGGCCAGTTCTAAAGGAATTTAACATGGGTTTTCATTTCTTTCACAGCAAAATACATATATTCTGAGAGTTTTATCTTTATCCGAGATATTAAAAAATATCGCAGATTTTCCATGCAAACGGTCGGAAATTTTGCGATTTTTTGCCATTTTCAATGTTTTTGTTCCCATTTCTGATCAAGTAATCTCAGGTTAATATAAATTACCAGGTTTATAAAAAATTTTAGGCTGAATCGAATGGTGATATAACAAATTGTGCACAATGTTTAGTTTCTAAGATATATGACAAAAAAACAGATGGATCTCGGTTTGCTTACATATCTTTGAAACAGCCTGTTCTAAACGAATTTAACATGGATTTTCATTTCTTTCACCCCAAAATACATATATTCTGAGAGTTTTAACTTTATCCGAGATATTAAAAAATATCGCAGATTTTCCATGCAAACGGTCGGAAATTTTGCGATTTTTTGCCATTTTCAATGTTTTTGTTCCCATTTCTGATCAAGTAATCTCAGGTTAATATAAATTACCAGGTTTATAAAGAATTTTATGCTGAATCGAATGGTGATATAACAAATTGTGCACAATGTTTAGTTTCTAAGATATATGACAAAAAAACAGATGGATCTCGGTTTTTCTTTCATACCTTTGAAACGGCCTGTTCTAAAGGAATTTAACATGGGTTTTCATTTCTTTCACAGCAAAATACATATATTCTGAGAGTTTTATCTTTATCAGAGATATTAAAAAATATCGCAGATTTTCCATGCAAACGGTCGGAAATTTTGCGATTTTTTGCCATTTTCAATGTTTTTGTTCCCATTTCTGATCAAGTAATCTCAGGTTAATATAAATTACCAGGTTTATAAAAAATTTTAGGCTGAATCGAATGGTGATATAACAAATTGTGCACAATGTTTAGTTTCTAAGATATATGACAAAAAAACAGATGGATCTCGGTTTTTCTTTCATATCTTTGAAACAGTCAGTTCTAAAGGAATTTAACATGGATTTTCATTTTTTTCACCCCAAAATACATATATTCTGAGAGTTTTAACTTTATCCGAGATATTAAAAAATATCGCAGATTTTCCATGCAAACGGTCGGAATTTTGCGATTTTTTGCCATTTTCAATGTTTTTGTTCCCATTTCTGATCAAGTAATCTCAGGTTAATATAAATTACCAGGTTTATAAAGAATTTTATGCTGAATCGAATGGTGTTATAACAAATTGTGCACAATGTTTAATTTCTAAGATTATATGACAAAAAAACAGATGGATCTCGGTTTTTCTTACAGATCTTTGAAACAGCCTGTTCTAAAGGAATTTAACATGGATTTTCATTTCTTTCACACCAAAATACATATATTCTGAGAGTTTTAACTCTATCCGAGATATTAAAAAATATCGCAGATTTTCCATGCAAACGGTCGGAAATTTTGCGATTTTTTGCCATTTTCAATGTTTTTGTTCCCATTTCTGATCAAATAATCTCAGCTTAATATAAAATTACTGGATTTATAAAGAATTTTACGCTGAATCGAATGATGATATAATAAATTGTGCACAATGTTTAGTTTCTAAGATATATGACAAAAAAACAGATGGATCTCGGTTTTTCTTTCATATCTTTGAAACAGTCAGTTCTAAAGGAATTTAACATGGATTTCCATTTCTTTCACCCCAAAATACATACATTCTGAGAGTTTTATCTTTATCTCAGATATTAAAAAATATCGCAGATTTTCCATGCAAACGGTCGGAAATTTTGCGATTTTTTGCCATTTTCAATGTTTTTGTTCCCATTTCTGATCAAGTAATCTCAGGTTAATATAAATTACTGGGTTTATAAAGAATTTTACGCTGAATCGAATGGTGATATAATAAATTATACACAATGTTTAGTTTCTAAGATATATGACAAAAAACAGATGGATCTCGGTTTTTTTCATATCTTTGAAACAGTCAGTTCTAAAGGAATTTAACATGGATTTTCACTTCTTTCACCCCAAAATACATATATTGTGAGAGTTTTAACTTTATCCGAGATATTAAAAAATATCGCAGATTTTTCCATGCAAACGGTCGGAAATTTTGCGATTTTTTGCCATTTTCAATGTTTTTGTTCCCATTTCTGATCAAATAATCTCAGGTTAATATAAATTACTGGGTTTATAAAGAATTTTACGCTGAATCGAATGTTGATATAATAAATTGTGCACAATGTTTAGTTTCTAAGATATATGACAAAAAAAACAGATGGATCTCGGTTTTTCTTACATATCTTTGAAACAGCCTGTTCTAAAGGAATTTAACATGGATTTTCATTTCTTTCACCCCAAAATACATATATTCTGAGAGTTTTAACTTTATCCGAGATATTAAAAATATCGCAGATTTTCCATGCAAACTGTCGGAAATTTTTGCGATTTTTTGCCATTTTCAATCTTTTTGTTCCCATTTCTGATCAAATAATCTCAGGTTAATATAAATTACTGGGTTTATAAAGAATTTTTACGCTGAATCGAATGGTGATATAATAAATTGTGCACAATGTTTAGTTTCTAAGATATATGACAAAAAAACAGATGGATCTCGGATTTTCTTTCATATCTTTGAAACAGTCAGTTCTAAAGGAATTTAACATGGATTTCCATTTCTTTCACCCCAAAATACATACATTCTGAGAGCTTTATCTTTATCTCAGATATTAAAAAATATCGCAGATTTTCCATGCAAACGGTCGGAAATTTTGCGATTTTTTGCCATTTTCAATGTTTTTGTTCCCATTTCTGATCAAGTAATCTCAGGTTAATATAAATTACTGGGTTTATAAAGAATTTTACGCTGAATCGAATGGTGATATAATAAATTGTGCACAATGTTTAGTTTCTAAGATATATGACAAAAAAACAGATGGATCTCGGTTTTTCTTTCATATCTTTTAAACAGCCTGTTCTAAAGGAATTTAACATGGATTTCCATTTCTTTCACCCCAAAATACATACATTCTGGGAGTTTTATCTTTATCCGAGATATTAAAAAATATCGCAGAGTTTCCATGCAAACGGTCGGAAATTTTGCGATTTTTTTGCCATTTTCAATGTTTTTTGTTCCCATTTCTGATCAAGTAATCTCAGGTTAATATAAATTACCAGGTTTATAAAGAATTTTATGCTGAATCGAATGGTGTTATAACAAATTGTGCACAATGTTTAATTTCTAAGATATATGACAAAAAAACAGATGGATCTCGGTTTTTCTTACATATCTTTGAAACAGCCTTTTCTAAAGGAATTTAACATGGATTTTTCATTTGTCTTTCACCCCAAAATACATATATTCTGAGAGTTTTAACTCTATCCGAGATATTAAAAAATATCGCAGATTTTCCATGCAAACGGTCGGAAATTTTGCGATTTTTTGCCATTTTCAATATTTTTGTTCCCATTTCTGATCAAGTAATCTCAGGTTAATATAAATTACTGGGTTTATAAAGAATTTTACGCTGAATCGAATGGTGATATAATAAATTGTGCACAATGTTTAGTTTCTAAGATATATGACAAAAAACAGATGGATCTCGGTTTTTTTTCATATCTTTGAAACAGTCAGTTCTAAAGGAATTTAACATGGATTTTCATTTCTTTCACCCCAAAATACACATATTGTGAGAGTTTTAAACTTTATCCGAGATATTAAAAAATATCGCAGATTTTCCATGCAAACGGTCGGAAATTTTGCGATTTTTTTGCCATTTTCAATGTTCTTGTTCCCATTTCTGATCAAATAATCTCAGGTTAATATAAATTACTGGGGTTTATAAAGAATTTTACGCTGAATCGAATGGTGATATAATAAATTGTGCACAATGTTTAGTTTCTAAGATATATGACAAGAAAACAGATGGATCTCGGTTTTTCTTACATATCTTTTGAAACAGCCTGTTCTAAAGGAATTTAACATGGATTTTCATTTCTTTCACCCCAAAATACATATATTCTGAGAGTTTTAACTTTATCCGAGATATTAAAAAATATCGCAGATTTTCCATGCAAACTTTCGGAAATTTTGCGATTTTTTGCCATTTTCAATCTTTTTGTTCCCATTTCTGATCAAATAATCTCAGGTTAATATAAATTACTGGGTTTATAAAGAATTTTACGCTGAATCGAATGGTGATATAATAAATTGTGCACAATGTTTAGTTTCTAAGATATATGACAAAAAAACAGATGGATCTCGGATTTTCTTTCATATCTTTGAAACAGTCAGTTCTAAAGGAATTTAACATGGATTTCCATTTCTTTCACCCCAAAATACATACATTCTGAGAGTTTTATCTTTATCTCAGATATTAAAAAATATCGCAGATTTTCCATGCAAACGGTCGGAAATTTTGCGATTTTTTGCCATTTTCAATGTTTTTGTTCCCATTTCTGATCAAGTAATCTCAGGTTAATATAAATAACTGGGTTTATAAAGAATTTTACGCTGAATCGAATGGTGATATAATAAATTGTGCACAATGTTTAGTTTCTAAGATATATGACAAAAAAACAGATGGATCTCGGTTTTTCTTTCATATCTTTGAAACAGCCTGTTCTAAAGGAATTTAACATGGATTTCCATTTCTTTCACCCCAAAATACATACATTCTGAGAGTTTTATCTTTATCCGAGATATTAAAAAATATCGCAGATTTTCCATGCAAACGGTCGGAAATTTTGCGATTTTTTGCCATTTTCAATGTTTTTGTTCCCATTTCTGATCAAGTAATCTCAGGTTAATATAAATTACCAGGTTTATAAAGAATTTTATGCTGAATCGAATGGTGTTATAACAAATTGTGCACAATGTTTAATTTCTAAGATATATGACAAAAAAACAGATGGATCTCGGTTTTTCTTACATATCTTTGAAACAGCCTGTTCTAAAGGAATTTAACATGGATTTTCATTTCTTTCACCCCAAAATACATATATTCTGAGAGTTTTAACTCTATCCGAGATATTAAAAAATATCGCAGATTTTCCATGCAAACGGTCGGAAATTTTGCGATTTTTTGCCATTTTCAATGTTTTTGTTCCCATTTCTGATCAAGTAATCTCAGGTTAATATAAATTACTGGGTTTATAAAGAATTTTACGCTGAATCGAATGGTGATATAATAAATTGTGCACAATGTTTAGTTTCTAAGATATATGACAAAAAACAGATGGATCTCGGTTTTTTTTCATATCTTTGAAACAGTCAGTTCTAAAGGAATTTAACATGGATTTTCATTTCTTTCACCCCAAAATACACATATTGTGAGAGTTTTAACTTTATCCGAGATATTAAAAAATATCGCAGATTTTCCATGCAAACGGTCGGAAATATTGCGATTTTTTGCCATTTTCAATGTTTTTGTTCCCATTTCTGATCAAATAATCTCAGGTTAATATAAATTACTGGGTTTATAAAGAATTTTACGCTGAATCGAATGGTGATATAATAAATTGTGCACAATGTTTAGTTTCTAAGATATATGACAAGAAAGCAGATGGATCTCGGTTTTTCTTACATATCTTTGAAACAGCCTGTTCTAAAGGAATTTAACATGGATTTTCATTTCTTTCACCCCAAAATACATACATTCTGGGAGTTTTATCTTTATCCGAGATATTAAAAAATATCGCAGATTTTCCATGCAAACGGTCGGAAATTTTGCGATTTTTTTGCCATTTTCAATGTTTTTGTTCCCATTTCTGATCAAATAATCTCAGGTTAATATAAATTACTGGGTTTATAAAGAATTTTACGCTGAATCGAATGGTGATATAATAAATTGTGCACAATGTTTAGTTTCTAAGATATATGACATGAAAACAGATGGATCTCGGTTTTTCTTACATATCTTTGAAACAGCCTGTTCTAAAGGAATTTAACATGGATTTTCATTTCTTTCACCCCAAAATACATATATTCTGAGAGTTTTAACTTTATCCGAGATATTAAAAAATATCGCAGATTTTTCCATGCAAACGGTCGGAAATTTTGCGATTTTTTTGCCATTTTCAATGTTTTTGTTCCCATTTCTGATCAAATAATCTCAGGTTAATATAAATTACTGGGTTTATAAAGAATTTTACGCTGAATCGAATGGTGATATAATAAATTGTGCACAATGTTTAGTTTATAAGATATATGACGAAAAAACAGATGGATCTCGGATTTTCTTTCATATCTTTGAAACAGTCAGTTCTAAAGGAATTTAACATGGATTTCCATTTCTTTCACCCCAAAATACATACATTCTGAGAGTTTTTTCTTTATCTCAGATATTAAAAAATATCGCAGATTTTTCCATGCAAACGGTCGGAAATTTTGCGATTTTTTGCCATTTTCAATGTTTTTGTTCCCATTTCTGATCAAGCAATCTCAGGTTAATATAAATAACTGGGTTTATAAGGAATTTTACGCTGAATCGAATGGTGATATAATAAATTGTGCACAATGTTTAGTTTCTAAGATATATGACAAAAAAACAGATGGATCTCGGTTTTCCTTTCATATCTTTTAAACAGTCAGTTCTAAAGGAATTTAACATGGATTTCCATTTCTTTCACCCCAAAATACATATATTCAGAGAGTTTTAACTTTATCCGAGATATCAAAAAATATCGCAGATTTTCCATGCAAACGGTCGGAAATTTTGCGATTTTTTGCCATTTTCAATGTTTTTGTTCCCATTTCTGATCAAATAATCTCAGCTTAATATAAATTACTGGGTTTATAAAGAATTTTACGCTGAATCGAATGGTGATATAACAAATTGTGCACAATGTTTAGTTTGTAAGATATATGACAAAAAACAGATGGATCTCGGTTTTTCTTTCATATCTTTGAAACGGTCAGTTCTAAAGGAATTTAACATGGATTTTCATTTCTTTCGCCCCAAAATACATATATTCTGAGAGTTTTATCTTTATCCGAGATATTAAAATATTTCGCAGATTTTCCACGCAAATGGTCGGAAATTTTGCGATTTTTTGCAATTTTCAATGTTTTTGTTCCCATTTCTGAACAAGTAACCTCAGGTTAAATTAAATTACTGGGTTTATAAAGAATTTTAGGCTGAATCGAATGGTGATATAACAAATTGTGCACAATGTTTAGTTTCTAAGATATATGACAAAAAAACAGATGGATCTCGGTTTTTCTTTCATACCTTTGAAACGGCCAGTTCTAAAGGAATTTAACATGGGTTTTCATTTATTTCACAGCAAAATACATATATTCTGAGAGTTTTATCTTTATCCGAGATATTAAAAAATATCGCAGATTTTCCATGCAAACGGTCGGAAATTTTGCGATTTTTTGCCATTTTCAATGTTTTTGTTCCCATTTCTGATCAAGTAATCTCAGGTTAATATAAATTACCAGGTTTATAAAGAATTTTAGGCTGAATCGAATGGTGATATAACAAATTGTGCACAATGTTTAGTTTCTAAGATATATGACAGATGGATCTCGGTTTTTCTTTCATATCTTTGAAACAGTCAGTTCTAAAGGAATTTAACATGGATTTTCATTTCTTTCACTCCAAAATACATATATTCTGAGAGTTTTAACTTTATCCGAGATATTAAAAAATATCGCAGATTTTCCATGCAAACGGTCGGAAATTTTGCGATTTTTTGCCATTTTCAATGTTTTTGTTCCCATTTCTGATCAAATAATCTCAGGTTAATATAAATTACTGGGTTTATAAAGAATTTTACGCTGAATCGAATGGTGATATAATAAATTGTGCACAATGTTTAGTTTCTAAGATATATGACAAAAAAAACAGATGGATCTCGGTTTTTCTTTCATATCTTTGAAACAGTCAGTTCTAAAGGAATTTAACATGGATTTCCATTTCTTTCACCCCAAAATACATACATTCTGAGAGTTTTATCTTTATCTCAGATATTAAAAAATATCGCAGATTTTCCATGCAAACGGTCGAAAATTTTGCGATTTTTTGCCATTTTTAATGTTTTTGTTCCCATTTCTGATCAAATAATCTCAGGTTAATATAAATTACTGGGTTTATAAAGAATTTTACGCTGAATCGAATGGTGATATAATAAATTGTGCACAATGTTTAGTTTCTAAGATATATGACAAAAAAACAGATGGATCTCGGTTTTTCTTTCATATCTTTGAAACAGTCAGTTCTAAAGGAATTTAACATGGATTTTCATTTCTTTCACCCCAAAATACATACATTCTGAGAGTTTTATCTTTATCTCAGATATTAAAAAATATCGTAGATTTTCCATGCAAACGGTCGGAAATTTTGCGATTTTTTGCCATTTTCAATATTTTTGTTCCCATTTCTGATCAATTAATCTCAGGTTAATATAAATTACTGGGTTTATAAAGAATTTTACGCTGAATCGAATGGTGATATAACAAATTGTGCACAATGTTTAGTTTTTAAGATATATGACAAAAAACAGATGGATCTCGGTTTTTCTTTCATATCTTTGAAACGGTCAGTTCTAAAGGAATTTAACATGGATTTTCATTTCTTTCGCCCCAAAATACTTATATTCTGAGAGTTTTATCTTTATCCGAGATATTAAGATATTTCGCAGATTTTCCACGCAAATGGTCGGAAATTTTGCGATTTTTTGTAATTTTCAATGTTTTTGTTCCCATTTCTGATCAAATAATCTCAGGTTAATATAAATTACTGGGTTTTTAAAGAATTTTACGGTGAATCGAATGGTGATATAATAAATTGTGCACAATGTTTAGTTTCTAAGATATATGACCAAAAAAAAGATGGATCTCGGTTTTTCTTTAATATCTTTGAAACAGTCAGTTCTAAAGGAATTTAACATGGATTTTCATTTCTTTCACCCCAAAATACATACATTCTGAGAGTTTTATCTTTATCTCAGATATTAAAAAATATCGTAGATTTTCCATGCAAACGGTCGGAAATTTTGCGATTTTTTGCCATTTTCAATGTTTTTGTTCCCATTTCTGATCAAGTAATCTCAGGTTAATATAAATTACCAGGTTTATAAAAAATTTTAGGCTGAATCGAATGGTGATATAACAAATTGTGCACAATGTTTAGTTTCTAAGATATATGACAAAAAAACAGATGGATCTCGGTTTTTCTTTCATATCTTTGAAACGGCCAGTTCTAAAGGAATTTAACATGGGTTTTCATTTCTTTCACAGCAAAATACATATATTCTGAGAGTTTTATCTTTATCCGAGATATTAAAAAATATCGCAGATTTTCCATGCAAACGGTCGGAAATTTTGCGATTTTTTGCCATTTTCAATGTTTTTGTTCCCATTTCTGATCAAGTAATCTCAGGTTAATATAAATTACCAGGTTTATAAAAAATTTTAGGCTGAATCGAATGGTGATATAACAAATTGTGCACAATGTTTAGTTTCTAAGATATATGACAAAAAAACAGATGGATCTCGGTTTTTCTTTCATATCTTTGAAACAGCCTGTTCTAAACGAATTTAACATGGATTTTCATTTCTTTCACCCCAAAATACACATATTCTGAGAGTTTTAACTTTATCCGAGATATTAAAAAAATATCGCAGATTTTCCATGCAAACGGTCGGAAATTTTGCGATTTTTTGCCATTTTCAATGTTTTTGTTCCCATTTCTGATCAAGTAATCTCAGGTTAATATAAATTACCAGGTTTATAAAGAATTTTATGCTGAATCGAATGGTCATATAACAAATTGTGCACAATGTTTAGTTTCTAAGATATATGACAAAAAAACAGATGGATCTCGGTTTTTCTTTCATACCTTTGAAACGGCCAGTTCTAAAGGAATTTATCATGGGTTTTCATTTCTTTCACAGCAAAATACATATATTCTGAGAGTTTTATCTTTATCAGAGATATTAAAAAATATCGCAGATTTTCCATGCAAACGGTCGGAAATTTTGCGATTTTTTGCCATTTTCAATGTTTTTGTTCCCATTTCTGATCAAGTAATCTCAGGTTAATATAAATTACCAGGTTTATAAAAAATTTTAGGCTGAATCGAATGGTGATATAACAAATTGTGCACAATGTTTAGTTTCTAAGATATATGACAAAAAAACAGATGGATCTCGGTTTTTCTTTCATATCTTTGAAACAGCCAGTTCTAAAGGAATTTAACATGGATTTTCATTTCTTTCGTCCCAAAATACATATATTCTGAGAGTTTTATCTTTATCCGAGATATTAAGATATTTCGCGGATTTTCCACGCAAATGGTCGGAAATTTTGCGATTTTTTGCAATTTTCAATGTTTTTGTTCCCATTTCTGAACAAGTAACCTCAGGTTAAATTAAATTACTGGGTTTATAAAGAATTTTAGGCTGAATCGAATGGTGATATAACAAATTGTGCACAATGTTTAGTTTCTAAGATATATGACAAAAAAACAGATGGATCTCGGTTTTTCTTTCATACCTTTGAAACGGCCAGTTCTAAAGGAATTTAACATGGGTTTTCATTTCTTTCACAGCAAAATACATATATTCTGAGAGTTTTATCTTTATCAGAGATATTAAAAAATATCGCAGATTTTCCATGCAAACGGTCGGAAATTTTGCGATTTTTTGCCATTTTCAATGTTTTTGTTCCCATTTCTGATCAAGTAATCTCAGGTTAATATAAATTACCAGGTTTATAAAAAATTTTAGGCTGAATCGAATGGTGATATAACAAATTGTGCACAATGTTTAGTTTCTAAGATATATGACAAAAAAACAGATGGATCTCGGTTTGCTTACATATCTTTGAAACAGCCTGTTCTAAACGAATTTAACATGGATTTTCATTTCTTTCACCCCAAAATACATATATTCTGAGAGTTTTAACTTTATCCGAGATATTAAAAAATATCGCAGATTTTCCATGCAAACGGTCGGAAATTTTGCGATTTTTTGCCATTTTCAATGTTTTTGTTCCCATTTCTGATCAAGTAATCTCAGGTTAATATAAATTACCAGGTTTATAAAGAATTTTATGCTGAATCGAATGGTGATATAACAAATTGTGCACACTGTTTAGTTTCTAAGATATATGACAAAAAAACAGATGGATCTCGGTTTTTCTTTCATACCTTTGAAACGGCCAGTTCTAAAGGAATTTAACATGGATTTTCATTTCTTTCGCCCCAAAATACATATATTCTGAGAGTTTTATCTTTATCCGAGATATTAAGATATTTCGCAGATTTTCCACGCAAATGGTAGGAAATTTTGCGATTTTTTGCAATTTTCAATGTTTTTGTTCCCATTTCTGAACAAGTAACCTCAGGTTAATATAAATTACCAGGTTTATAAAGAATTTTATGCTGAATCGAATGGTGATATAACAAATTGTGCACACTGTTTAGTTTCTAAGATATATGACAAAAAAAACAGATGGATCTCGGTTTTTCTTTCATACCTTTGAAACGGCCAGTTCTAAAGGAATTTAACATGGATTTTCATTTCTTTCGCCCCAAAATACATATATTCTGAGAGTTTTATCTTTATCCGAGATATTAAGATATTTCGCAGATTTTCCACGCAAATGGTCGGAAATTTTGCGATTTTTTGCAATTTTCAATGTTTTTGTTCCCATTTCTGAACAAGTAACCTCAGGTTAATATAAATTACCAGGTTTATAAAGAATTTTATGCTGAATCGAATGGTGATATAACAAATTGTGCACACTGTTTAGTTTCTAAGATATATGACAAAAAAACAGATGGATCTCGGTTTGCTTACATATCTTTGAAACAGCCTGTTCTAAACGAATTTAACATGGATTTTCATTTCTTTCACCCCAAAATACATATATTCTGAGAGTTTTAACTTTATCCGAGATATTAAAAAATATCGCAGATTTTCCATGCAAACGGTCGGAAATTTTGCGATTTTTTGCCATTTTCAATGTTTTTGTTCCCATTTCTGATCAAGTAATCTCAGGTTAATATAAATTACCAGGTTTATAAAGAATTTTATGCTGAATCGAATGGTGATATAACAAATTGTGCACAATGTTTAGTTTCTAAGATATATGACAAAAAAACAGATGGATCTCGGTTTTTCTTTCGTATCGTTGAAACGGCCAGTTCTAAAGGAATTTAACATGGATTTTCATTTCTTTCGCCCCAAAATACATATATTCTGAGAGTTTTATCTTTATCCGAGATATTAAGATATTTCGCAGATTTTCCACGCAAATGGTCGGAAATTTTGCGATTTTTTGCCATTTTCAATGTTTTTGTTCCCATTTCTGATCAAGTAATCTCAGGTTAATATAAATTACCAGGTTTATAAAGAATTTTATGCTGAATCGAATGGTGATATAACAAATTGTGCACAATGTTTAGTTTCTAAGATATATGACAAAAAAACAGATGGATCTCGGTTTTTCTTTCATACCTTTGAAACGGCCAGTTCTAAAGGAATTTAACATGGATTTTCATTTCTTTCGCCCCAAAATACATATATTCTGAGAGTTTTATCTTTATCCGAGATATTAAAAAATATCGCAGATTTTCCATGCAAACGGTCGGAAATTTTGCGATTTTTTGCCATTTTCAATGTTTTTGTTCCCATTTCTGATCAAATAATCTCAGCTTAATATAAATTACTGGGTTTATAAAGAATTTTAGGCTGAATCGAATGGTGATATAACAAATTGTGCACAATGGTTAGTTTCTAAGATATATGACAAAAAAACAGATGGATCTCGGTTTTTCTTTCATACCTTTGAAACGGCCAGTTCTAAAGGAATTTAACATGGGTTTTCATTTCTTTCACAGCAAAATACATATGTTCTGAGAGTTTTATCTTTATCCGAGATATTAAAAAATATCGCAGATTTTCCATGCAAATGGTCGGAAATTTTGCGATTTTTTGCCATTTTCAATGTTTTTGTTCCCATTTCTGAACAAGTAACCTCAGGTTAATATAAATTACTGGGTTTATAAAGAATTTTACGCTGAATCGAACGGTGATATAATTAATTGTATATAATGTTTAGTTTATAAGATATATGTTAAAAAGTGAATTTAAAAAAAAACAGATTCATCTCGGTTTTTCTTATATATCTTTGAAACGATTAAAGCAATTTTAAAGCGAACTAAAGCAATTTAACATGGAATTTCGTTTCTCTCACCCCAAAATACATATATTCTGAGAGTTTTATCTTTATCCGAGATATTAAAAAATATCGCACATTTTCCATGCAAATGGTCGGAAATTTTGCGATATGTTGCCATTTTCAACTTTTTTGTTCCCATTACTGATCAAGTAATCTCAGGTTAATATAAATTACCAGGTTTATAAAGAATTTTAGGCTGAATCGAATGGTGATATAACAAATTGTGCCCAATGTTTTGTTCCTAAGATATATGATAAAAAGCAGATGGATCTCGGTTTTTCTTACATATCTTTGAAACGGCCAGTTCTAAAGTAATTTAACATGGATTTTCATTTCTTTCGCCCCAAAATACATATATTCTGAGAGTTTTATCTTTATCCGAGATATTAAGATATTTCGCAGATTTTCTACGCAAATGGTCGGAAATTTTGCGATTTCTTGCCATTTTCAATGTTTTTGTTCCATTTCTGATCAAATAATCTCAGGTTAATATAAATTACTGGGTTTATAAAGAATTTTACGCTGAATCGAATGGTGATATAATAAATTGTGCACAATGTTTAGTTTCTAAGATATATAACAAAAAATCAGATGGATCTCGGTTTTTCTTTCATATCTTTGAAACGGTCAGTTCTAAAGGAATTTAACATGGATTTTCATTCCTTTAACCCCAAAATACATATATTCTGAGAGTTTCAACTTTATCCGAGATATTAAAAAATATCGCAGATTTTCCATGCAAACGGTCGGAAATTTTGCGATTTTTTGCCATTTTCAATGTTTTTGTTCCCATTTCTGATCAAGTAATCTCAGGTTAATATAAATTACTGGGTTAATAAAGAATTTTACGCTGAATCGAATGGTGATATAATAAATTGTGCACAATGTTTAGTTTCTAAGATATATGACAAAAAAACAGATGGATCTCGGTTTTTCTTTCATATCTTTGAAACACTCAGTTCTAAAGGAATTTAACATGGATTTCCATTTCTTTCACCCCAAAATACATACATTCTGAGAGTTTTATCTTTATCTCAGATATTAAAAAATATCGCAGATTTTCCATGCAAACGGTCGGAAATTTTGCGATTTTTTGCCATTTTCAATGTTTTTGTTCCCATTTCTGATCAAATAATCTCAGGTTAATATAAATTACTGGGTTTATAAAGAATTTTGCGCTGAATGGAATGGTGATATAATAAATTGTGCACAATGTTTAGTTTCTAAGATATATGACAAAAAACAGATGGATCTCGGATTTTCTTTCATATCTTTGAAACAGTCAGTTCTAAAGGAATTTAACATGGATTTCCATTTCTTTCACCCCAAAATACATACATTCTGAGAGTTTTATCTTTATCTCAGATATTAAAAAATATCGCAGATTTTCCATGCAAACTGTCGAAAATTTTGCGATTTTTTGCCATTTTCAATGTTTTTGTTCCCATTTCTGATCAAGTAATCTCAGGTTAATATAAATTACCAGGTTTATAAAGAATTTTATGCTGAATCGAATGGTGATATAACAAATTGTGCACAATGTTTAATTTCTAAGATATATGACAAAAAAACAGATGGATCTCGGTTTTTCTTACATATCTTTGAAACAGCCTGTTCTAAAGGAATTTAACATGGATTTTCATTTCTTTCACCCCAAAATACATATATTCTGAGAGTTTTATCTTTATCTCAGATATTAAAAAATATCGCAGATTTTCCATGCAAACGGTCGAAAATTTTGCGATTTTTTGCCATTTTCAATGTTTTTGTTCCCATTTCTGATCAAATAATCTCAGGTTAATATAAATTACTGGGTTTATAAAGAATTTTACGTTGAATCGAATGGTGATATAATAAATTGTGCACAATGTTTAGTTTCTAAGATATATGACAAAAAAACAGATGGATCTTGGTTTTTCTTTCATATCTTTGAGACAGTCAGCTCTAAAGGAATTTAACATGGATTTTCATTTTTTTCACCCCAAAATACATATATTCTGAGAGTTTTAACTTTATCCGAGATATTAAAAAATATCGCAGATTTTCCATGCAAACGGTCGGAAATTTTGCGATTTTTTGCCATTTTCAATGTTTTTGTTCCCATTTCTGATCAAATAATCTC
Source organism: Rhynchophorus ferrugineus (assembly GCF_030347505.1). Lineage (NCBI taxonomy): Eukaryota > Metazoa > Arthropoda > Insecta > Coleoptera > Curculionidae > Rhynchophorus > Rhynchophorus ferrugineus. The sequence goes on from NW_027472908.1 coordinate 18,762, forward strand.
AGCTTAATATAAATTACTGGATTTATAAAGAATTTTACGCTGAATCGAATGGTGATATAATAAATTGTGCACAATGTTTAGTTTCTAAGATATATGACAAAAAAACAGATGGATCTCGGTTTTTCTTTCATATCTTTGAAACAGTCAGTTCTAAAGGAATTTAACATGGATTTCCATTTCTTTCACCCCAAAATACATACATTCTGAGAGTTTTATCTTTATCTCAGATATTAAAAAATATCGCAGATTTTCCATGCAAACGGTCGGAAATTTTGCGATTTTTTGCCATTTTCAATGTTTTTGTTCCCATTTCTGATCAAGTAATCTCAGGTTAATATAAATTACTGGGTTTATAAAGAATTTTACGCTGAATCGAATGGTGATATAATAAATTGTGCACAATGTTTAGTTTCTAAGATATATGACAAAAAACAGATGGATCTCGGTTTTTCTTCATATCTTTGAAACAGTCAGTTCTAAAGGAATTTAACATGGATTTTCATTTCTTTCACCCCAAAATACACATATTGTGAGAGTTTTAACTTTATCCGAGATATTAAGATATTTCGCAGATTTTCCACGCAAATGGTCGGAAATTTTGCGATTTTTTGCAATTTTCAATGTTTTTGTTCCCATTTCTGAACAAGTAACCTCAGGTTAAATTAAATTACCGGGTTTATAAAGAATTTTAGGCTGAATCGAATGGTGATATAACAAATTGTGCACAATGTTTAGTTTCTAAGATATATGACAAAAAAACAGATGGATCTCGGTTTTTCTTTCATACCTTTGAAACGGCCAGTTCTAAAGGAATTTAACATGGGTTTTCATTTCTTTCACAGCAAAATACATATGTTCTGAGAGTTTTATCTTTATCCGAGATATTAAAAAATATCGCAGATTTTCCATGCAAATGGTCGGAAATTTTGCGATTTTTTGCCATTTTCAATGTTTTTGTTCCCATTTCTGAACAAGTAACCTCAGGTTAATATAAATTACTGGGTTTATAAAGAATTTTACGCTGAATCGAATGGTGATATAATAAATTGTGCACAATGTTTAGTTTCTAAGATATATGACAAAAAAACAGATGGATCTCGGATTTTCTTTCATATCTTTGAAACAGTCAGTTCTAAAGGAATTTAACATGGATTTTCATTTCTTTCACCCCAAAATACATATATTCTGAGAGTTTTAACTTTATCCGAGATATTAAAAAATATCGCAGATTTTCCATGCAAACGGTCGGAAATTTTGCGATTTTTTGCCATTTTCAATGTTTTTGTTCCCATTTCTGATCAAATAATCTCAGGTTAATATAAATTACTGGGTTTATAAAGAATTTTACGCTGAATCGAATGGTGATATAATAAATTGTGCACAATGTTTAGTTTCTAAGATATATGACAAAAAAACAGATGGATCTCGGTTTTTCTTTCATATCTTTGAAACACTCAGTTCTAAAGGAATTTAACATGGATTTCCATTTCTTTCACCCCAAAATACATACATTCTGAGAGTTTTATCTTTATCTCAGATATTAAAATATATCGCAGATTTTCCATGCAAACGGTCGGAAATTTTGCGATTTTTTGCCATTTTCAATGTTTTTGTTCCCATTTCTGATCAAATAATCTCAGGTTAATATAAATTACTGGGTTTATAAAGAATTTTACGTTGAATCGAATGGTGATATAATAAATTGTGCACAATGTTTAGTTTCTAAGATATATGACAAAAAAACAGATGGATCTCGGATTTTCTTTCATATCTTTGAAACAGTCAGTTCTAAAGGAATTTAACATGGATTTCCATTTCTTTCACCCCAAAATACATAAATTCTGAGAGTTTTATCTTTATCTCAGATATTAAAAAATATCGCAGATTTTCCATGCAAACCGTCGGAAATTTTGCGATTTTTGGCCATTTTCAATGTTTTTGTTCCCATTTCTGATCAAGTAATCTCAGGTTAATATAAATTACTGGGTTTATAAAGAATTTTACGCCGAATCGAATGGTGATATAATAAATTGTGCACAATGTTTAGTTTCTAAGATATATGACAAAAAAGCAGATGGATCTCGGTTTTTCTTACATATCTTTGAAACAGCCTGTTCTAAAGGAATTTAACATGGATTTTCATTTCTTTCACCCCAAAATACATATATTCTGAGAGTTTTAACTCTATCCGAGATATTAAAAAATATCGCAGATTTTCCATGCAAACGGTCGGAAATTTTGCGATTTTTTGCCATTTTCAATGTTTTTGTTCCCATTTCTGATCAAATAATCTCAGCTTAATATAAATTACTGGATTTATAAAGAATTTTACGCTGAATCGAATGATGATATAATAAATTGTGCACAATGTTTAGTTTCTAAGATATATGACAAAAAAACAGATGGATCTCGGTTTTTCTTTCATATCTTTGAAACAGTCAGTTCTAAAGGAATTTAACATGGATTTCCATTTCTTTCACCCCAAAATACATACATTCTGAGAGTTTTATCTTTATCTCAGATATTAAAAAATATCGCAGATTTTCCATGCAAACGGTCGGAAATTTTGCGATTTTTTGCCATTTTCAATGTTTTTGTTCCCATTTCTGATCAAGTAATCTCAGGTTAATATAAATTACTGGGTTTATAAAGAATTTTACGCTGAATCGAATGGTGATATAATAAATTGTGCACAATGTTTAGTTTCTAAGATATATGACAAAAAACAGATGGATCTCGGTTTTTTTTCATATCTTTGAAACAGTCAGTTCTAAAGGAATTTAACATGGATTTTCATTTCTTTCACCCCAAAATACACATATTGTGAGAGTTTTAACTTTATCCGAGATATTAAGATATTTCGCAGATTTTCCACGCAAATGGTCGGAAATTTTGCGATTTTTTGCAATTTTCAATGTTTTTGTTCCCATTTCTGAACAAGTAACCTCAGGTTAAATTAAATTACTGGGTTTATAAAGAATTTTAGGCTGAATCGAATGGTGATATAACAAATTGTGCACAATGTTTAGTTTCTAAGATATATGACAAAAAAACAGATGGATCTCGGTTTTTCTTTCATACCTTTGAAACGGCCAGTTCTAAAGGAATTTAACATGGGTTTTCATTTCTTTCACAGCAAAATACATATGTTCTGAGAGTTATATCTTTATCCGAGATATTAAAAAATATCGCAGATTTTCCATGCAAATGGTCGGAAATTTTGCGATTTTTTGCCATTTTCAATGTTTTTGTTCCCATTTCTGAACAAGTAACCTCAGGTTAATATAAATTACTGGATTTATAAAGAATTTTACGCTGAATCGAACGGTGATATAATTAATTGTATATAATGTTTAGTTTATAAGATATATGTTAAAAAGTGAATTAAAAAAAACAGATTCATCTCAGTTTTTCTTATATATCTTTGAAACGATTAAAGCAATTTTAAAGCGAACTAAAGCAATTTAACATGGAATTTCGTTTCTCTCACCCCAAAATACATATATTCTGAGAGTTTTATCTTTATCCGAGATATTAAAAAATATCGCACATTTTCCATGGTCGGAAATTTTGCGATATGTTGCCATTTTCAACTTTTTTGTTCCCATTACTGATCAAGTAATCTCAGGTTAATATAAATTACCAGGTTTATTAAGAATTTTAGGCTGAATCGAATGGTGATATAACAAATTGTGCACAATGTTTTGTTCCTAAGATATATGATAAAAAGCAGATGGATCTCGGTTTTTCTTACATATCTTTGAAACGGCCAGTTCTAAAGTAATTTAACATGGATTTTCATTTCTTTCGCCCCAAAATACATATATTCTGAGAGTTTTATCTTTATCCGAGATATTAAGATATTTCGCAGATTTTCTACGCAAATGGTCGGAAATTTTGCGATTTCTTGCCATTTTCAATGTTTTTGTTCCATTTCTGATCAAATAATCTCAGGTTAATATAAATTACTGGGTTTATAAAGAATTTTACGCTGAATCGAATGGTGATATAATAAATTGTGCACAATGTTTAGTTTCTAAGATATATAACAAAAAATCAGATGGATCTCGGTTTTTCTTTCATATCTTTGAAACGGTCAGTTCTAAAGGAATTTAACATGGATTTTCATTCCTTTAACCCCAAAATACATATATTCTGAGAGTTTCAACTTTATCCGAGATATTAAAAAATATCGCAGATTTTCCATGCAAACGGTCGGAAATTTTGCGATTTTTTGCCATTTTCAATGTTTTTGTTCCCATTTCTGATCAAGTAATCTCAGGTTAATATAAATTACTGGGTTAATAAAGAATTTTACGCTGAATCGAATGGTGATATAATAAATTGTGCACAATGTTTAGTTTCTAAGATATATGACAAAAAAACAGATGGATCTCGGTTTTTCTTTCATATCTTTGAAACACTCAGTTCTAAAGGAATTTAACATGGATTTCCATTTCTTTCACCCCAAAATACATACATTCTGAGAGTTTTATCTTTATCTCAGATATTAAAAAATATCGCAGATTTTCCATGCAAACGGTCGGAAATTTTGCGATTTTTTGCCATTTTCAATGTTTTTGTTCCCATTTCTGATCAAATAATCTCAGGTTAATATAAATTACTGGGTTTATAAAGAATTTTACGTTGAGTCGAATGGTGATATAATAAATTGTGCACAATGTTTAGTTTCTAAGATATATGACAAAAAAACAGATGGATCTCGGTTTTTCTTTCATATCTTTGAAACAGTCAGCTCTAAAGGAATTTAACATGGATTTTCATTTTTTTCACCCCAAAATACATATATTCTGAGAGTTTTAACTTTATCCGAGATATTAAAAAATATCGCAGATTTTCCATGCAAACGGTCGGAAATTTTGCGATTTTTTGCCATTTTCAATGTTTTTGTTCCCATTTCTGATCAAGTAATCTCAGGTTAATATAAATTACCAGGTTTATAAAGAATTTTATGCTGAATCGAATGGTGTTATAACAAATTGTGCACAATGTTTAATTTCTAAGATATATGACAAAAAAACAGATGGATCTCGGTTTTTCTTATATATCTTTGAAACAGTCAGTTCTAAAGGAATTTAACATGGATTTTCATTTCTTTCACCCCAAAATACATATATTCTGAGAGTTTTAACTCTATCCGAGATATTAAAAAATATCGCAGATTTTCCATGCAAACGGTCGGAAATTTTGCGATTTTTTGCCATTTTCAATGTTTTTGTTCCCATTTCTGATCAAATAATCTCAGCTTAATATAAATTACTGGATTTATAAAGAATTTTACGCTGAATCGAATGGTGATATAATAAATTGTGCACAATGTTTAGTTTCTAAGATATATGACAAAAAAACAGATGGATCTCGGTTTTTCTTTCATATCTTTGAAACAGTCAGTTCTAAAGGAATTTAACATGGATTTCCATTTCTTTCACCCCAAAATACATACATTCTGAGAGTTTTATCTTTATCTCAGATATTAAAAAATATCGCAGATTTTCCATGCAAACGGTCGGAAATTTTGCGATTTTTTGCCATTTTCAATGTTTTTGTTCCCATTTCTGATCAAGTAATCTCAGGTTAATATAAATTACTGGGTTTATAAAGAATTTTACGCTGAATCGAATGGTGATATAATAAATTGTGCACAATGTTTAGTTTCTAAGATATATGACAAAAAACAGATGGATCTCGGTTTTTTTTCATATCTTTGAAACAGTCAGTTCTAAAGGAATTTAACATGGATTTTCATTTCTTTCACCCCAAAATACACATATTGTGAGAGTTTTAACTTTATCCGAGATATTAAGATATTTCGCAGATTTTCCACGCAAATGGTCGGAAATTTTGCGATTTTTTGCAATTTTCAATGTTTTTGTTCCCATTTCTGAACAAGTAACCTCAGGTTAAATTAAATTACTGGGTTTATAAAGAATTTTAGGCTGAATCGAATGGTGATATAACAAATTGTGCACAATGTTTAGTTTCTAAGATATATGACAAAAAAACAGATGGATCTCGGTTTTTCTTTCATACCTTTGAAACGGCCAGTTCTAAAGGAATTTAACATGGGTTTTCATTTCTTTCACAGCAAAATACATATGTTCTGAGAGTTTTATCTTTATCCGAGATATTAAAAAATATCGCAGATTTTCCATGCAAATGGTCGGAAATTTTGCGATTTTTTGCCATTTTCAATGTTTTTGTTCCCATTTCTGAACAAGTAACCTCAGGTTAATATAAATTACTGGGTTTATAAAGAATTTTACGCTGAATCGAACGGTGATATAATAAATTGTGCACAATGTTTAGTTTCTAAGATATATGACAAAAAAACAGATGGATCTCGGTTTTTCTTTCATATCTTTGAAACAGTCAGTTCTAAAGGAATTTAACATGGATTTTCATTTCTTTCACCCCAAAATACATATATTCTGAGAGTTTTAACTTTATCCGAGATATTAAAAAATATCGCAGATTTTCCATGCAAACGGTCGGAAATTTTGCGATTTTTTGCCATTTTCAATGTTTTTGTTCCCATTTCTGATCAAATAATCTCAGGTTAATATAAATTACTGGGTTTATAAAGAATTTTACGCTGAATCGAATGGTGATATAATAAATTGTGCACAATGTTTAGTTTCTAAGATATATGACAAAAAAACAGATGGATCTCGGTTTTTCTTTCATATCTTTGAAACACTCAGTTCTAAAGGAATTTAACATGGATTTCCATTTCTTTCACCCCAAAATACATACATTCTGAGAGTTTTATCTTTATCTCAGATATTAAAATATATCGCAGATTTTCCATGCAAACGGTCGGAAATTTTGCGATTTTTTGCCATTTTCAATGTTTTTGTTCCCATTTCTGATCAAATAATCTCAGGTTAATATAAATTACTGGGTTTATAAAGAATTTTACGTTGAATCGAATGGTGATATAATAAATTGTGCACAATGTTTAGTTTCTAAGATATATGACAAAAAAACAGATGGATCTCGGATTTTCTTTCATATCTTTGAAACAGTCAGTTCTAAAGGAATTTAACATGGATTTCCATTTCTTTCACCCCAAAATACATAAATTCTGAGAGTTTTATCTTTATCTCAGATATTAAAAAATATCGCAGATTTTCCATGCAAACCGTCGGAAATTTTGCGATTTTTGGCCATTTTCAATGTTTTTGTTCCCATTTCTGATCAAGTAATCTCAGGTTAATATAAATTACTGGGTTTATAAAGAATTTTACGCCGAATCGAATGGTGATATAATAAATTGTGCACAATGTTTAGTTTCTAAGATATATGACAAAAAAGCAGATGGATCTCGGTTTTTCTTACATATCTTTGAAACAGCCTGTTCTAAAGGAATTTAACATGGATTTTCATTTCTTTCACCCCAAAATACATATATTCTGAGAGTTTTAACTCTATCCGAGATATTAAAAAATATCGCAGATTTTCCATGCAAACGGTCGGAAATTTTGCGATTTTTTGCCATTTTCAATGTTTTTGTTCCCATTTCTGATCAAATAATCTCAGCTTAATATAAATTACTGGATTTATAAAGAATTTTACGCTGAATCGAATGATGATATAATAAATTGTGCACAATGTTTAGTTTCTAAGATATATGACAAAAAAACAGATGGATCTCGGTTTTTCTTTCATATCTTTGAAACAGTCAGTTCTAAAGGAATTTAACATGGATTTCCATTTCTTTCACCCCAAAATACATACATTCTGAGAGTTTTATCTTTATCTCAGATATTAAAAAATATCGCAGATTTTCCATGCAAACGGTCGGAAATTTTGCGATTTTTTGCCATTTTCAATGTTTTTGTTCCCATTTCTGATCAAGTAATCTCAGGTTAATATAAATTACTGGGTTTATAAAGAATTTTACGCTGAATCGAATGGTGATATAATAAATTGTGCACAATGTTTAGTTTCTAAGATATATGACAAAAAACAGATGGATCTCGGTTTTTTTTCATATCTTTGAAACAGTCAGTTCTAAAGGAATTTAACATGGATTTTCATTTCTTTCACCCCAAAATACACATATTGTGAGAGTTTTAACTTTATCCGAGATATTAAGATATTTCGCAGATTTTCCACGCAAATGGTCGGAAATTTTGCGATTTTTTGCAATTTTCAATGTTTTTGTTCCCATTTCTGAACAAGTAACCTCAGGTTAAATTAAATTACTGGGTTTATAAAGAATTTTAGGCTGAATCGAATGGTGATATAACAAATTGTGCACAATGTTTAGTTTCTAAGATATATGACAAAAAAACAGATGGATCTCGGTTTTTCTTTCATACCTTTGAAACGGCCAGTTCTAAAGGAATTTAACATGGGTTTTCATTTCTTTCACAGCAAAATACATATGTTCTGAGAGTTTTATCTTTATCCGAGATATTAAAAAATATCGCAGATTTTCCATGCAAACGGTCGGAAATTTTGCGATTTTTTGCCATTTTCAATGTTTTTGTTCCCATTTCTGAACAAGTAACCTCAGGTTAATATAAATTACTGGGTTTATAAAGAATTTTACACTGAATCGAATGGTGATATAATATATTGTGCACAATGTTTAGTTTCTAAGATATATGACAAAAAAACAGATGGATCTCGGATTTTCTTTCATATCTTTGAAACAGTCAGTTCTAAAGGAATTTAACATGGATTTTCATTTCTTTCACCCCAAAATACATATATTCTGAGAGTTTTAACTTTATCCGAGATATTAAAAAATATCGCAGATTTTCCATGCAAACGGTCGGAAATTTTGCGATTTTTTGCCATTTTCAATGTTTTTGTTCCCATTTCTGATCAAATAATCTCAGGTTAATATAAATTACTGGGTTTATAAAGAATTTTACGCTGAATCGAATGGTGATATAATAAATTGTGCACAATGTTTAGTTTCTAAGATATATGACAAAAAAACAGATGGATCTCGGTTTTTCTTTCATATCTTTGAAACACTCAGTTCTAAAGGAATTTAACATGGATTTCCATTTCTTTCACCCCAAAATACATACATTCTGAGAGTTTTATCTTTATCTCAGATATTAAAATATATCGCAGATTTTCCATGCAAACGGTCGGAAATTTTGCGATTTTTTGCCATTTTCAATGTTTTTGTTCCCATTTCTGATCAAATAATCTCAGGTTAATATAAATTACTGGGTTTATAAAGAATTTTACGTTGAATCGAATGGTGATATAATAAATTGTGCACAATGTTTAGTTTCTAAGATATATGACAAAAAAACAGATGGATCTCGGATTTTCTTTCATATCTTTGAAACAGTCAGTTCTAAAGGAATTTAACATGGATTTCCATTTCTTTCACCCCAAAATACATAAATTCTGAGAGTTTTATCTTTATCTCAGATATTAAAAAATATCGCAGATTTTCCATGCAAACCGTCGGAAATTTTGCGATTTTTGGCCATTTTCAATGTTTTTGTTCCCATTTCTGATCAAGTAATCTCAGGTTAATATAAATTACTGGGTTTATAAAGAATTTTACGCCGAATCGAATGGTGATATAATAAATTGTGCACAATGTTTAGTTTCTAAGATATATGACAAAAAAGCAGATGGATCTCGGTTTTTCTTACATATCTTTGAAACAGCCTGTTCTAAAGGAATTTAACATGGATTTTCATTTCTTTCACCCCAAAATACATATATTCTGAGAGTTTTAACTCTATCCGAGATATTAAAAAATATCGCAGATTTTCCATGCAAACGGTCGGAAATTTTGCGATTTTTTGCCATTTTCAATGTTTTTGTTCCCATTTCTGATCAAATAATCTCAGCTTAATATAAATTACTGGATTTATAAAGAATTTTACGCTGAATCGAATGGTGATATAATAAATTGTGCACAATGTTTAGTTTCTAAGATATATGACAAAAAAACAGATGGATCTCGGTTTTTCTTTCATATCTTTGAAACAGTCAGTTCTAAAGGAATTTAACATGGATTTCCATTTCTTTCACCCCAAAATACATACATTCTGAGAGTTTTATCTTTATCTCAGATATTAAAAAATATCGCAGATTTTCCATGCAAACGGTCGGAAATTTTGCGATTTTTTGCCATTTTCAATGTTTTTGTTCCCATTTCTGATCAAGTAATCTCAGGTTAATATAAATTACTGGGTTTATAAAGAATTTTACGCTGAATCGAATGGTGATATAATAAATTGTGCACAATGTTTAGTTTCTAAGATATATGACAAAAAACAGATGGATCTCGGTTTTTTTTCATATCTTTGAAACAGTCAGTTCTAAAGGAATTTAACATGGATTTTCATTTCTTTCACCCCAAAATACACATATTGTGAGAGTTTTAACTTTATCCGAGATATTAAGATATTTCGCAGATTTTCCACGCAAATGGTCGGAAATTTTGCGATTTTTTGCAATTTTCAATGTTTTTGTTCCCATTTCTGAACAAGTAACCTCAGGTTAAATTAAATTACTGGGTTTATAAAGAATTTTAGGCTGAATCGAATGGTGATATAACAAATTGTGCACAATGTTTAGTTTCTAAGATATATGACAAAAAAACAGATGGATCTCGGTTTTTCTTTCATATCTTTGAAACGGCCAGTTGTAAAGGAATTTAACATGGGTTTTCATTTCTTTCACAGCAAAATACATATGTTCTGAGAGTTTTATCTTTATCCGAGATATTAAAAAATATCGCAGATTTTCCATGCAAACGGTCGGAAATTTTGCGATTTTTTGCCATTTTCAATGTTTTTGTTCCCATTTCTGAACAAGTAACCTCAGGTTAATATAAATTACTGGGTTTATAAAGAATTTTACGCTGAATCGAATGGTGATATAATAAATTGTGCACAATGTTTAGTTTCTAAGATATATGACAAAAAAACAGATGGATCTCGGATTTTCTTTCATATCTTTGAAACAGTCAGTTCTAAAGGAATTTAACATGGATTTTCATTTCTTTCACCCCAAAATACATATATTCTGAGAGTTTTAACTTTATCCGAGATATTAAAAAATATCGCAGATTTTCCATGCAAACGGTCGGAAATTTTGCGATTTTTTGCCATTTTCAATGTTTTTGTTCCCATTTCTGATCAAATAATCTCAGGTTAATATAAATTACTGGGTTTATAAAGAATTTTACGCTGAATCGAATGGTGATATAATAAATTGTGCACAATGTTTAGTTTCTAAGATATATGACAAAAAAACAGATGGATCTCGGTTTTTCTTTCATATCTTTGAAACACTCAGTTCTAAAGGAATTTAACATGGATTTCCATTTCTTTCACCCCAAAATACATACATTCTGAGAGTTTTATCTTTATCTCAGATATTAAAATATATCGCAGATTTTCCATGCAAACGGTCGGAAATTTTGCGATTTTTTGCCATTTTCAATGTTTTTGTTCCCATTTCTGATCAAATAATCTCAGGTTAATATAAATTACTGGGATTATAAAGAATTTTACGTTGAATCGAATGGTGATATAATAAATTGTGCACAATGTTTAGTTTCTAAGATATATGACAAAAAAACAGATGGATCTCGGATTTTCTTTCATATCTTTGAAACAGTCAGTTCTAAAGGAATTTAACATGGATTTCCATTTCTTTCACCCCAAAATACATAAATTCTGAGAGTTTTATCTTTATCTCAGATATTAAAAAATATCGCAGATTTTCCATGCAAACCGTCGGAAATTTTGCGATTTTTGGCCATTTTCAATGTTTTTGTTCCCATTTCTGATCAAGTAATCTCAGGTTAATATAAATTACTGGGTTTATAAAGAATTTTACGCCGAATCGAATGGTGATATAATAAATTGTGCACAATGTTTAGTTTCTAAGATATATGACAAAAAAGCAGATGGATCTCGGTTTTTCTTACATATCTTTGAAACAGCCTGTTCTAAAGGAATTTAACATGGATTTTCATTTCTTTCACCCCAAAATACATATATTCTGAGAGTTTTAACTCTATCCGAGATATTAAAAAATATCGCAGATTTTCCATGCAAACGGTCGGAAATTTTGCGATTTTTTGCCATTTTCAATGTTTTTGTTCCCATTTCTGATCAAATAATCTCAGCTTAATATAAATTACTGGATTTATAAAGAATTTTACGCTGAATCGAATGGTGATATAATAAATTGTGCACAATGTTTAGTTTCTAAGATATATGACAAAAAAACAGATGGATCTCGGTTTTTCTTTCATATCTTTGAAACAGTCAGTTCTAAAGGAATTTAACATGGATTTCCATTTCTTTCACCCCAAAATACATACATTCTGAGAGTTTTATCTTTATCTCAGATATTAAAAAATATCGCAGATTTTCCATGCAAACGGTCGGAAATTTTGCGATTTTTTGCCATTTTCAATGTTTTTGTTCCCATTTCTGATCAAGTAATCTCAGGTTAATATAAATTACTGGGTTTATAAAGAATTTTACGCTGAATCGAATGGTGATATAATAAATTGTGCACAATGTTTAGTTTCTAAGATATATGACAAAAAACAGATGGATCTCGGTTTTTTTTCATATCTTTGAAACAGTCAGTTCTAAAGGAATTTAACATGGATTTTCATTTCTTTCACCCCAAAATACACATATTGTGAGAGTTTTAACTTTATCCGAGATATTAAGATATTTCGCAGATTTTCCACGCAAATGGTCGGAAATTTTGCGATTTTTTGCAATTTTCAATGTTTTTGTTCCCATTTCTGAACAAGTAACCTCAGGTTAAATTAAATTACTGGGTTTATAAAGAATTTTAGGCTGAATCGAATGGTGATATAACAAATTGTGCACAATGTTTAGTTTCTAAGATATATGACAAAAAAACAGATGGATCTCGGTTTTTCTTTCATACCTTTGAAACGGCCAGTTCTAAAGGAATTTAACATGGGTTTTCATTTCTTTCACAGCAAAATACATATGTTCTGAGAGTTTTATCTTTATCCGAGATATTAAAAAATATCGCAGATTTTCCATGCAAATGGTCGGAAATTTTGCGATTTTTTGCCATTTTCAATGATTTTGTTCCCATTTCTGAACAAGTAACCTCAGGTTAATATAAATTACTGGGTTTATAAAGAATTTTACGCTGAATCGAACAGTGATATAATTATTTGTATATAATGTTTAGTTTATAAGATATATGTTAAAAAGTGAATTAAAAAAAACAGATTCATCTCAGTTTTTCTTATATATCTTTGAAACGATTAAAGCAATTTTAAAGCGAACTAAAGCAATTTAACATGGAATTTCGTTTCTCTCACCCCAAAATACATATATTCTGAGAGTTTTATCTTTATCCGAGATATTAAAAAATATCGCACATTTTCCATGCAAATGGTCGGAAATTTTGCGATATGTTGCCATTTTCAACTTTTTTGTTCCCATTACTGATCAAGTAATCTCAGGTTAATATAAATTACCAGGTTTATTAAGAATTTTAGGCTGAATCGAATGGTGATATAACAAATTGTGCACAATGTTTTGTTCCTAAGATATATGATAAAAAGCAGATGGATCTCGGTTTTTCTTACATATCTTTGAAACGGCCAGTTCTAAAGTAATTTAACATGGATTTTCATTTCTTTCGCCCCAAAATACATATATTCTGAGAGTTTTATCTTTATCCGAGATATTAAGATATTTCGCAGATTTTCTACGCAAATGGTCGGAAATTTTGCGATTTCTTGCCATTTTCAATGTTTTTGTTCCATTTCTGATCAAATAATCTCAGGTTAATATAAATTACTGGGTTTATAAAGAATTTTACGCTGAATCGAATGGTGATATAATAAATTGTGCACAATGTTTAGTTTCTAAGATATATAACAAAAAATCAGATGGATCTCGGTTTTTCTTTCATATCTTTGAAACGGTCAGTTCTAAAGGAATTTAACATGGATTTTCATTCCTTTCACCCCAAAATACATATATTCTGAGAGTTTCAACTTTATCCGAGATATTAAAAAATATCGCAGATTTTCCATGCAAACGGTCGGAAATTTTGCGATTTTTTGCCATTTTCAATGTTTTTGTTCCCATTTCTGATCAAGTAATCTCAGGTTAATATAAATTACTGGGTTAATAAAGAATTTTACGCTGAATCGAATGGTGATATAATAAATTGTGCACAATGTTTAGTTTCTAAGATATATGACAAAAAAACAGATGGATCTCGGTTTTTCTTTCATATCTTTGAAACACTCAGTTCTAAAGGAATTTAACATGGATTTCCATTTCTTTCACCCCAAAATACATACATTCTGAGAGTTTTATCTTTATCTCAGATATTAAAAAATATCGCAGATTTTCCATGCAAACGGTCGGAAATTTTGCGATTTTTTGCCATTTTCAATGTTTTTGTTCCCATTTCTGATCAAATAATCTCAGGTTAATATAAATTACTGGGTTTATAAAGAATTTTACGCTGAATCGAATGGTGATATAATAAATTGTGCACAATGTTTAGTTTCTAAGATATATGACAAAAAAACAGATGGATCTCGGATTTTCTTTCATATCTTTGAAACAGTCAGTTCTAAAGGAATTTAAAATGGATTTCCATTTCTTTCACCCCAAAATACATACATTCTGAGAGTTTTATCTTTATCTCAGATATTAAAAAATATCGCAGATTTTCCATGCAAACGGTCGAAAATTTTGCGATTTTTTGCCATTTTCAATGTTTTTGTTCCCATTTCTGATCAAGTAATCTCAGGTTAATATAAATTACCAGGTTTATAAAGAATTTTATGCTGAATCGAATGGTGATATAACAAATTGTGCACAATGTTTAATTTCTAAGATATATGACAAAAAAACAGATGGATCTCGGTTTTTCTTACATATCTTTAAACAGCCTGTTCTAAAGGAATTTAACATGGATTTTCATTTCTTTCACCCCAAAATACATATATTCTGAGAGTTTTAACTTTATCCGAGATATTAAAAAATATCGCAGATTTTCCATGCAAACGGTCGGAAATTTTGCGATTTTTTGCCATTTTCAATGTTTTTGTTCCCATTTCTGATCAAGTAATCTCAGGTTAATATAAATTACTGGGTTTATAAAGAATTTTACGCTGAATCGAATGGTGATATAATAAATTGTGCACAATGTTTAGTTTCTAAGATATATGACAAAAAAACAGATGGATCTCGGTTTTTCTTTCATATCTTTGAAACAGTCAGTTCTAAAGGAATTTAACATGGATTTCCATTTCTTTCACCCCAAAATACATACATTCTGAGAGTTTTAACTTTATCCGAGATATTAAAAAATATCGCAGATTTTCCATGCAAACGGTCGGAAATTTTGCGATTTTTTGCCATTTTCAATGTTTTTGTTCCCATTTCTGATCAAATAATCTCAGGTTAATATAAATTACTGGGTTTATAAAGAATTTTACGCTGAATCGAATGGTGATATAATAAATTGTGCACAATGTTTAGTTTCTAAGATATATGACAAAAAAACAGATGGATCTCGGTTTTTCTTTCATATCTTTGAAACACTCAGTTCTAAAGGAATTTAACATGGATTTCCATTTCTTTCACCCCAAAATACATACATTCTGAGAGTTTTATCTTTATCTCAGATATTAAAATATATCGCAGATTTTCCATGCAAACGGTCGGAAATTTTGCGATTTTTTGCCATTTTCAATATTTTTGTTCCCATTTCTGATCAAATAATCTCAGGTTAATATAAATTACTGGGTTTATAAAGAATTTTACGTTGAATCGAATGGTGATATAATAAATTGTGCACAATGTTTAGTTTCTAAGATATATGACAAAAAAACAGATGGATCTCGGATTTTCTTTCATATCTTTGAAACAGTCAGTTCTAAAGGAATTTAACATGGATTTCCATTTCTTTCACCCCAAAATACATACATTCTGAGAGTTTTATCTTTATCTCAGATATTAAAAAATATCGCAGATTTTCCATGCAAACGGTCGGAAATTTTGCGATTTTTGGCCATTTTCAATGTTTTTGTTCCCATTTCTGATCAAGTAATCTCAGGTTAATATAAATTACTGGGTTTATAAAGAATTTTACGCTGAATCGAATGGTGATATAATAAATTGTGCACAATGTTTAGTTTCTAAGATATATGACAAAAAAGCAGATGGATCTTGGTTTTTCTTTCATATCTTTGAGACAGTCAGCTCTAAAGGAATTTAACATGGATTTTCATTTTTTTCACCCCAAAATACATATATTCTGAGAGTTTTAACTTTATCCGAGATATTAAAAAATATCGCAGATTTTCCATGCAAACGGTCGGAAATTTTGCGATTTTTTGCCATTTTCAATGTTTTTGTTCCCATTTCTGATCAAATAATCTCAGCTTAATATAAATTACTGGATTTATAAAGAATTTTACGCTGAATCGAATGGTGATATAATAAATTGTGCACAATGTTTAGTTTCTAAGATATATGACAAAAAAACAGATGGATCTCGGTTTTTCTTTCATATCTTTGAAACAGTCAGTTCTAAAGGAATTTAACATGGATTTCCATTTCTTTCACCCCAAAATACATACATTCTGAGAGTTTTATCTTTATCTCAGATATTAAAAAATATCGCAGATTTTCCATGCAAACGGTCGGAAATTTTGCGATTTTTTGCCATTTTCAATGTTTTTGTTCCCATTTCTGATCAAGTAATCTCAGGTTAATATAAATTACCAGGTTTATAAAGAATTTTATGCTGAATCGAATGGTGATATAACAAATTGTGCACAATGTTTAATTTCTAAGATATATGACAAAAAAACAGATGGATCTCGGATTTTCTTTCATATCTTTGAAACAGTCAGTTCTAAAGGAATTTAACATGGATTTCCATTTCTTTCACCCCAAAATACATACATTCTGAGAGTTTTATCTTTATCTCAGATATTAAAAAATATCGCAGATTTTCCATGCAAACGGTCGGAAATTTTGCGATTTTTTGCCATTTTCAATGTTTTTGTTCCCATTTCTGATCAAGTAATCTCAGGTTAATATAAATTACCGGGTTTATAAAGAATTTTACGCTGAATCGAATGGTGATATAATAAATTGTGCACAATGTTTAGTTTCTAAGATATATGACAAAAAAACAGATGGATCTCGGTTTTTCTTTCATATCTTTGAAACAGTCAGTTCTAAAGGAATTTAACATGGATTTCCATTTCTTTCACCCCAAAATACATACATTCTGGGAGTTTTATCTTTATCTCAGATATTAAAAAATATCGCAGATTTTCCATGCAAACGGTCGGAAATTTTGCGATTTTTTGCCATTTTCAATGTTTTTGTTCCCATTTCTGATCAAATAATCTCAGGTTAATATAAATTACTGGGTTTATAAAGAATTTTACGCTGAATCGAATGGTGATATAATAAATTGTGCACAATGTTTAGTTTCTAAGATATATGACAAAAAAACAGATGGATCTCAGTTTTTCTTTCATACCTTTGAAACAGTCAGTTCTAAAGGAATTTAACATGGATTTCCATTTCTTTCACCCCAAAATACATACATTCTGAGAGTTTTAACTTTATCCGAGATATTAAAAAATATCGCAGATTTTCCATGAAAACGGTCGGAAATTTTGCGATTTTTTGCCATTTTCAATGTTTTTGTTCCCATTTCTGATCAAGTAATCTCAGGTTAATATAAATTACCAGGTTTATAAAGAATTTTATGCTGAATCGAATGGTGATATAACAAATTGTGCACAATGTTTAATTTCTAAGATATATGACAAAAAAACAGATGGATCTCGGTTTTTCTTACATATCTTTTAAACAGCCTGTTCTAAAGGAATTTAACATGGATTTTCATTTCTTTCACCCCAAAATACATATATTCTGAGAGTTTTAACTTTATCCGAGATATTAAAAAATATCGCAGATTTTCCATGCAAACGGTCGGAAATTTTGCGATTTTTTGCCATTTTCAATGTTTTTGTTCCCATTTCTGATCAAGTAATCTCAGGTTAATATAAATTACCAGGTTTATAAAGAATTTTATGCTGAATCGAATGGTGATATAACAAATTGTGCACAATGTTTAATTTCTAAGATATATGACAAAAAAACAGATGGATCTCGGTTTTTCTTACATATCTTTAAACAGCCTGTTCTAAAGGAATTTAACATGGATTTTCATTTCTTTCACCCCAAAATACATATATTCTGAGAGTTTTAACTTTATCCGAGATATTAAAAAATATCGCAGATTTTCCATGCAAACGGTCGGAAATTTTGCGATTTTTTGCCATTTTCAATGTTTTTGTTCCCATTTCTGATCAAATAATCTCAGGTTAATATAAATTACTGGGTTTATAAAGAATTTTACGCTGAATCGAATGGTGATATAATAAATTGTGCACAATGTTTAGTTTCTAAGATATATGACAAAAAAACAGATGGATCTCGGTTTTTCTTACATATCTTTAAACAGCCTGTTCTAAAGGAATTTAACATGGATTTTCATTTCTTTCACCCCAAAATACATATATTCTGAGAGTTTTAACTTTATCCGAGATATTAAAAAATATCGCAGATTTTCCATGCAAACGGTCGGAAATTTTGCGATTTTTTGCCATTTTCAATGTTTTTGTTCCCATTTCTGATCAAGTAATCTCAGGTTAATATAAATTACCAGGTTTATAAAGAATTTTATGCTGAATCGAATGGTGATATAACAAATTGTGCACAATGTTTAATTTCTAAGATATATGACAAAAAACAGATGGATCTCGGTTTTTCTTTCATATCTTTGAAACAGTCAGTTCTAAAGAAATTTAACATGGATTTTCATTTCTTTCACCCCAAAATACATATATTCTGAGAGTTTTAACTTTATCCGAGATATTAAAAAATATCGCAGATTTTCCATGCAAACGGTCGGAAATTTTGCGATTTTTTGCCATTTTCAATGTTTTTGTTCGCATTTCTGATCAAATAATCTCAGGTTAATATAAATTACTGGGTTTATAAAGAATTTTACGCTGAATCGAATGGTGATATAATAAATTATGCACAATGTTTAGTTTCTAAGATATATGACAGAAAAACAGATGGATCTCGGTTTTTCTTTCATATCTTTGAAACAGTCAGTTCTAAAGTAATTTAACATGGATTTCCATTTCTTTCACCCCAAAATACATACATTCTGAGAGTTTTAACTTTATCCGAGATATTAAAAAATATCGCAGATTTTCCATGCAAACGGTCGGAAATTTTGCGATTTTTTGCCATTTTCAATGTTTTTGTTCCCATTTCTGATCAAGTAATCTCAGGTTAATATAAATTACTGGGTTTATAAAGAATCTTACGCTGAATCGAATGGTGATATAATAAATTGTGCACAATGTTTAGTTTCTAAGATATATGACAAAAAAACAGATGGATCTCGGTTTTTCTTTCATATCTTTTAAACAGTCAGTTCCAAAGGAATTTAACATGGATTTTTATTTCTTTCACCCCAAAATACATACATTCTGAGAGTTTTAACTTTATCCGAGATATTAAAAAATATCGCAGATTTTCCATGCAAACGGTCGGAAATTTTGCGATTTTTTGCCATTTTCAATGTTTTTGTTCCCATTTCTGATCAAGTAATCTCAGGTTAATATAAATTACTGGGTTTATAAAGAATTTTACGCTGAATCGAATGGTGATATAATAAATTGTGCACAATGTTTAGTTTCTAAGATATATGACAAAAAAACAGATGGATCTCGGTTTTTCTTTCATATCTTTGAAACAGTCAGTTCTAAAGGAATTTAACATGGATTTCCATTTCTTTCACCCCAAAATACATACATTCTGGGAGTTTTATCTTTATCTCAGACATTAAAAAATATCGCAGATTTTCCATGCAAACGGTCGGAAATTTTGCGATTTTTTGCCATTTTCAATGTTTTTGTTCCCATTTCTGATCAAATAATCTCAGGTTAATATAAATTACTGGGTTTATAAAGAATTTTACGCTGAATCGAATGGTGATATAATGAATTGTGCACAATGTTTAGTTTCTAAGATATATGACAAAAAAACAGATGGATCTCGGTTTTTCTTTCATATCTTTTAAACAGTCAGTTCTAAAGGATTTTAACATGGATTTCCATTTCTTTCACCCCAAAATACATACATTCTGAGAGTTTTATCTTTATCTCAGATATTAAAAAATATCGCAGATTTTCCATGCAAACGGTCGGAAATTTTGCGATTTTTTGCCATTTTCAATGTTTTTGTTCCCATTTCTGATCAAATAATCTCAGGTTAATATAAATTACTGGGTTTATAAAGAATTTTACGCTGAATCGAATGGTGATATAATAAATTGTGCACAATGTTTAGTTTCTAAGATATATGACAAAAAAACAAATGGATCACGGTTTTCCTTTCATATCTTTGAAACAGACAGTTCTAAAGGAATTTAACATGGATTTCCATTTCTTTCACCCCAAAATACATACATTCTGAGAGTTTTATCTTTATCTCAGATATTAAAAAATATCGTAGATTTTCCATGCAAACGGTCGGAAATTTTGCGATTTTTTGCCATTTTCAATGTTTTTGTTCCCATTTCTGATCAAGTAATCTCAGGTTAATATAAATTACTGGGTTTATAAAGAATTTTACGCTGAATCGAATGGTGATATAATATATTGTGCACAATGTTGAGTTCCTAAAATATATGACAAAAAAACAGATGGATCTCGGTTTTTTTTCATATCTTTGAAACAGTCAGTTCTAAAGGAATTTAACATGGATTTTCATTTCTTTCACCCCAAAATACATATATTCTGAGAGTTTTAACTTTATCCGAGATATTAAAAAATATCGCAGATTTTCCATGCAAACGGTCGGAAATTTTGCGATTTTTTGCCATTTTCAATGTTTTTGTTCCCATTTCTGATCAAATAATCTCAGGTTAATATAAATTACTGGGTTTATAAAGAATTTTATGCTGAATCGAATGGTGATATAACAAATTGTGCACAATGTTTAATTTCTAAGATATATGACAAAAAAACAGATGGATCTCGGATTTTCTTTCATATCTTTGAAACAGTCAGTTCTAAAGGAATTTAACATGGATTTCCATTTCTTTCACCCCAAAATACATACATTCTGAGAGTTTTATCTTTATCTCAGATATTAAAAAATATCGCAGATTTTCCATGCAAACGGTCGGAAATTTTGCGATTTTTTGCCATTTTCAATGTTTTTGTTCCCATTTCTGATCAAGTAATCTCAGGTTAATATAAATTACCAGGTTTATAAAGAATTTTATGCTGAATCGAATGGTGATATAACAAATTGTGCACAATGTTTAATTTCTAAGATATATGACAAAAAAACAGATGGATCTCGGTTTTTCTTACATATCTTTGAAACAGTCAGTTCTAAAGGAATTTAACATGGATTTCCATTTCTTTCACCCAAAAATACATATATTCTGAGAGTTTTAACTCTTTCCGAGATATTAAAAAATATCGCAGATTTTCCATGCAAACGGTCGGAAGTTTTGCGATTTTTTTGGCATTTTCAATGTTTTTGTTCCCATTTCTGATCAAATAATCTCAGGTTAATATAAATTACTGGGTTTATAAAGAATTTTACGCTGAATCGAATGGTGATGTAATAAATTATGCACAGTGTTTAGTTTCTAAGATATATGACAAAAAAACAGATGGATCTCGGTTTTTCTTTCATATCTTTGAAACAGTCAGTTCTAAAGGAATTTAACATGGATTTTCATTTCTTTCACCCCAAAATACATACATTCTGAGAGTTTTATCTTTATCTCAGATATTAAAAAATATCGTAGATTTTCCATGCAAACGGTCGGAAATTTTGCGATTTTTTGCCATTTTCAATATTTTTGTTTCCATTTCTGATCAAGTAATCTCATGTTAATATAAATTACTGGGTTTATAAAGAATTTTACGCTGAATCGAATGGTGATATAATAAATTGTGCACAATGTTTAGTTTCTAAGATATATGACAAAAAAACAGATTAATCTCAGTTTTTCTTTCATATCTTTGAAACAGTCAGTTCTAAAGGAATTTAACATGGATTTCCATTTCTTTCACCCCAAAATACATACATTCTGAGAGTTTTAACTTTATCCGAGATATTAAAAAATATCGCAGATTTTCCATGCAAACGGTCGGAAATTTTGCGATTTTTTGCCATTTTCAATGTTTTTGTTCCCATTTCTGATCAAGTAATCTCAGGTTAATATAAATTACTGGGTTTATAAAGAATTTTACGCTGAATCGAATGGTGATATAACAAATTGTGCACAATGATTAGTTTCTAAGATATATGACAAAAAAACAGATGGATCTCGGTTTTCCTTTCATATCTTTGAAACGGTCAGTTCTAAAGGAATTTAACATGGATTTTCATTTCTTTCGCCCCAAAATACATATATTCTGAGAGTTTTAACTTTATCCGAGATATTAAAAAATATCGCAGATTTTCCATGCAAACGGTCGGAAATTTTGCGATTTTTTGCCATTTTCAATATTTTTGTTCCCATTTTTGATCAAGTAATCTCAGGTTAATATAAATTACTGGGTTTATAAAGAATTTTACTCTGAATCGAATGGTGATATAACAAATTGTGCACAATGTTTAGTTTCTAGGATATACGACAAAAAAACAGATGGATCTCGGTTTTTCTTTCATACCTTTGAAACGGAGAGTTCTAAAGGAATTTAACATGGATTTTCATTTCTTTCGCCCCAAAATACATATATTCTGAGAGTTTTATCTTTATCTCAGATATTAAAAAATATCGCAGATTTTCCATGCAAACGGTCGGAAATTTTGCGATTTTTTGCCATTTTCAATGTTTTTGTTCCCATTTCTGATCAAATAATCTCAGGTTAATATAAATTACTGGGTTTATAAAGAATTTTACGCTGAATCGAATGGTGATATAATAAATTGTGCACAATGTTTAGTTTCTAAGATATATGACAAAAAAACAGATGGATCTCGGTTTTTCTTACATATCTTTGAAACAGTCAGTTCTAAAGGAATTTAACATGGATTTTCATCTCTTTCACCCCAAAATACATACATTCTGAGAGTTTTATCTTTATCTCAGATATTAAAAAATATCGTAGATTTTCCATGCAAACGGTCGGAAATTTTGCGATTTTTTGCCATTTTCAATGTTTTTGTTCCCATTTCTGATCAAGTAATCTCAGTTTAATATAAATTACTGGGTTTATAAAGAATTTTACGCTGAATCGAATGGTGATATAATAAATTATGCACAATGTTTAGTTTCTAAGATATATGACAAAAAAACAGATGGATTTCGGTTTTTCTTTCATATCTTTGAAACAGTCAGTTCTAAAGTAATTTAACATAGATTTCCATTTCTTTCACCCCAAAATACATACATTCTGAGAGTTTTAACTTTATCCGAGATATTAAAAAATATCGCAGATTTACCATGCAAACGGTCGGAAATTTTGCGATTTTTTGCCATTTTCAATGTTTTTGTTCCCATTTCTGATCAAGTAATCTCAGGTTAATATAAATTACTGGGTTTATAAAGAATTTTACGCTGAATCGAATGGTGATATAACAAATTGTGCACAATGTTTAGTTTCTAAGATATATGACAAAAAAAAGATGGATCTCGGTTTTTCTTACATATCTTTGAAACGGCCAGTTCTAAAGTAATTTAACATGGATTTTCATTTCTTTCGCCCCAAAATACATATATTCTGAGAGTTTTATCTTTATCTCAGATATTAAAAAATATCGCAGATTTTCCATGCAAAGGGTCGAAAATTTTGCGATTTTTTGCCATTTTCAATGTTTTTGTTCCCATTTCTGATCAAATAATCTCAGGTTAATATAAATTACTGGGTTTATAAAGAATTTTACGCTGAATCGAATGGTGATATAATAAATTGTGCACAATGTTTAGTTTCTAAGATATATGACAAAAAAACAGATGGATCTCGGTTTTTCTTTCATATCTTTGAAACAGTCAGTTCTAAAGGAATTTAACATGGATTTTCATTTCTTTCACCCCAAAATACATACATTCTGAGAGTTTTATCTTTATCTCAGATATTAAAAAATATCGTAGATTTTCCATGCAAACGGTCGGAAATTTTGCGATTTTTTGCCATTTTCAATGTTTTTGTTCCCATTTCTGATCAAGTAATCTCAGGTTAATATAAATTACCAGGTTTATAAAGAATTTTATGCTGAATCGAATGGTGATATAACAAATTGTGCACAATGTTTAATTTCTAAGATATATGACAAAAAACAGATGGATCTCGGTTTTTCTTACATATCTTTGAAACAGTCAGTTCTAAAGGAATTTAATATGGATTTTCATTTCTTTTACCCCAAAATACATATATTCTGAGAGTTTTAACTTTATCCGAGATATTAAAAAATATCGCAGATTTTCCATGCAAACGGTCGGAAATTTTGCGATTTTTTGCCATTTTCAATGTTTTTGTTCCCATTTCTGATCAAATAATCTCAGATTAATATAAATTACTGGGTTTATAAAGAATTTTACGCTGAATCGAATGGTGATATAATAAATTGTGCACAATGTTTAATTTCTAAGATATATGACAAAAAAACAGATGGATCTCGGTTTTTCTTACATATCTTTGAAACAGTCAGTTCTAAAGGAATTTAACATGGATTTCCATTTCTTTCACCCCAAAATACATACATTCTGAGAGTTTTATCTTTATCTCAGATATTAAAAAATATCGCAGATTTTCCATGCAAACGGTCGGAAATTTTGCGATTTTTTGCCATTTTCAATGTTTTTGTTCCCATTTCTGATCAAATAATCTCAGGTTAATATAAATTACTGGGTTTATAAAGAATTTTACGCTGAATCGAGTGGTGATATAATAAATTGTGCACAATGTTTAGTTTCTAAGATATATGACAAAAAACAGATGGATCTCGGTTTTTCTTACATATCTTTGAAACAGCCTGTTCTAAAGGAATTTAATATGGATTTTCATTTCTTTTACCCCAAAATACATATATTCTGAGAGTTTTAACTTTATCCGAGATATTAAAAAATATCGCAGATTTTCCATGCAAACGGTCGGAAATTTTGCGATTTTTTGCCATTTTCAATGTTTTTGTTCCCATTTCTGATCAAATAATCTCAGATTAATATAAATTACTGGGTTTATAAAGAATTTTACGCTGAATCGAGTGGTGATATAATAAATTGTGCACAATGTTTAGTTTCTAAGATATATGACAAAAAAACAGATGGATCTCGGTTTTTCTTTCATATCTTTGAAACAGTCAGTTCTAAAGGAATTTAACATGGATTTCCATTTCTTTCACCCCAAAATACATACATTCTGAGAGTTTTAACTTTATCCGAGATATTAAAAAATATCGCAGATTTACCATGCAAACGGTCGGAAATTTTGCGATTTTTTGCCATTTTCAATGTTTTTGTTCCCATTTTTGATCAAGTAATCTCAGGTTAATATAAATTACTGGGTTTATAAAGAATTTTACTCTGAATCGAATGGTGATATAACAAATTGTGCACAATGTTTAGTTTCTACGATATATGACAAAAAAACAGATGGATCTCGGTTTTTCTTTCATATCTTTGAAACGGTCAGTTCTAAAGGAATTTAACATGGATTTTCATTTCTTTCGCCCCAAAATACATATATTCTGAGAGTTTTATCTTTATCTCAGATATTAAAAAATATCGCAGATTTTCCATGCAAACGGTCGGAAATTTTGCGATTTTTTGCCATTTTCAATGTTTTTGTTCCCATTTCTGATCAAATAATCTCAGGTTAATATAAATTACTGGGTTTATAAAGAATTTTACGCTGAATCGAATGGTGATATAATAAATTGTGCACAATGTTTAGATTCTAAGATATATGACAAAAAAACAGATGGATCTCGGTTTTTCTTTCATATCTTTGAAACAGTCAGTTCTAAAGGAATTTAACATGGATTTTCATTTCTTTCACCCCAAAATACATACATTCTGAGAGTTTTATCTTTATCTCAGATATTAAAAAATATCGCAGATTTTCCATGCAAACGGTCGGAAATTTTGCGATTTTTTGCCATTTTCAATGTTTTTGTTCCCATTTCTGATCAAATAATCTCAGGTTAATATAAATTACTGGGTTTATAAAGAATTTTACGCTGAATCGAATGGTGATATAATAAATTGTGCACAATGTTTAGTTTCTAAGATATATGACAAAAAAACAGATGGATCTCGGTTTTTCTTTCATATCTTTGAAACAGTCAGTTCTAAAGGAATTTAACATGGATTTCCATTTCTTTCACCCCAAAATACATACATTCTGAGAGTTTTATCTTTATCTCAGATATTAAAAAATATCGCAGATTTTCCATGCAAACGGTCGGAAATTTTGCGATTTTTTGCCATTTTCAATGTTTTTGTTCCCATTTCTGATCAAATAATCTCAGGTTAATATAAATTACTGGGTTTATAAAGAATTTTACGCTGAATCGAATGGTGATATAATAAATTATGCACAATGTTTAGTTTCTAAGATATATGACAAAAAAACAGATGGATTTCGGTTTTTCTTTCATATCTTTGAAACAGTCAGTTCTAAAGTAATTTAACATAGATTTCCATTTCTTTCTCCCCAAAATACATACATTCTGAGAGTTTTAACTTTATCCGAGATATTAAAAAATATCGCAGATTTACCATGCAAACGGTCGGAAATTTTGCGATTTTTTGCCATTTTCAATGTTTTTGTTCCCATTTCTGATCAAGTAATCTCAGGTTAATATAAATTACTGGGTTTATAAAGAATTTTACGCTGAATCGAATGGTGATATAACAAATTGTGCACAATGATTAGTTTCTAAGATATATGACAAAAAAACAGATGGATCTCGGTTTTTCTTTCATACCTTTGAAACGGCCAGTTCTAAAGGAATTTAACATGGATTTTCATTTCTTTCGCCCCAAAATACATATATTCTGAGAGTTTTATCTTTATCTCAGATATTAAAAAATATCGCAGATTTTCCATGCAAACGGTCGGAAATTTTGCGATTTTTTGCCATTTTCAATGTTTTTGTTCCCATTTCTGATCAAATAATCTCAGATTAATATAAATTACTGGGTTTATAAAGAATTTTACGCTGAATCGAGTGGTGATATAATAAATTGTGCACAATGTTTAGTTTATAAGATATATGACAAAAAAACAGATGGATCTCGGATTTTCTTTCATATCTTTGAAACAGTCAGTTCTAAAGGAATTTAACATGGATTTTCATTTCTTTCGCCCCAAAATACATATATGCTGAGAGTTTTATCTTTATCTCAGATATTAAAAAATATCGCAGATTTTCCATGCAAACGGTCGGAAATTTTGCGATTTTTTGCCATTTTCAATGTTTTTGTTCCCATTTCTGATCAAATAATCTCAGGTTAATATAAATTACTGGGTTTATAAAGAATTTTACGCTGAATCGAATGGTGATATAACAAATTGTGCACAATGATTAGTTTCTAAGATATATGACAAAAAAACAGATGGATCTCGGTTTTTCTTTCATACCTTTGAAACGGCCAGTTCTAAAGGAATTTAACATGGATTTTCATTTCTTTCGCCCCAAAATACATACATTCTGAGAGTTTTAACTTTATCCGAGATATTAAAAAATATCGCAGATTTTCCATGAAAAGGGTCGGAAATTTTGCGATTTTTTGCCATTTTCAATGTTTTTGTTCCCATTTCTGATCAAATGATCTCAGGTTAATATAAATTACTGGGTTTATAAAGAATTTTACGCTGAATCGAATGGTGATATAATAAATTATGCACAATGTTTAGTTTCTAAGATATATGACAAAAAAACAGATGGATCTCGGTTTTTCTTTCATATCTTTGAAACAGTCAGTTCTAAAGGAATTTAACATGGATTTCCATTTCTTTCACCCCAAAATACATACATTCTGAGAGTTTTATCTTTATCTCAGATATTAAAAAATATCGCAGATTTTCCATGCAAACGGTCGGAAATTTTGCGATTTTTTGCCATTTTCAATGTTTTTGTTCCCATTTCTGATCAAATAATCTCAGGTTAATATAAATTACTGGGTTTATAAAGAATTTTACGCTGAATCGAATGGTGATATAATAAATTGTGCACAATGTTTAGTTCCTAAGATATATGACAAAAAAACAGATGGATCTCGGTTTTTCTTTCATATCTTTGAAGCAGTCAGTTCTAAAGTAATTTAACATGGATTTCCATTTCTTTCACCCCAATATACATATATTCTGAAAGTTTTAACTTTATCCGAGATATTAAAAAATATCGCAGATTTTCCATGCAAACGGTCGGAAATTTTGAGATTTTTTGCCATTTTCAATGTTTTTGTTCCCATTTCTGATCAAGTAATCTCAGGTTAATATAAATTACTGGGTTTATAAAGAATTTTACGCTGAATCGAATGGTGATATAATAAATTGTGCACAATGTTTAGTTTCTAAGATATATGACAAAAAAACAGATGGATCTCGGTTTTTCTTTCATATCTTTGAAACAGTCAGTTCTAAAGGAATTTAACATGGATTTCCATTTCTTTCACCCCAAAATACATACATTCTGAGAGTTTTAACTTTATCCGAGATATTAAAAAATATCGCAGATTTTCCATGCAAACGGTCGGAAATTTTGCGATTTTTTGCCATTTTCAATGTTTTCGTTCCCATTTCTGATCAAGTAATCTCAGGTTAATATAAATTACTGGGTTTATAAAGAATTTTACGCTGAATCGAATGGTGATATAATAAATTGTGCACAATGTTTAGTTTCTAAGATATATGACAAAAAAACAGATGGATCTCGGTTTTTCTTTCATATCTTTGAAACAGTCAGTTCTAAAGTAATTTAACATGGATTTCCATTCCTTTCACCCCAATATACATATATTCTGAGAGTTTTAACTTTATCCGAGATATTAAAAAATATCGCAGATTTTCCATGCAAACGGTCGGAAATTTTGCGATTTTTTGCCATTTTCAATGTTTTTGTTCCCATTTCTGATCAAGTAATCTCAGGTTAATATAAATTACTGGGTTTATAAAGAATTTTACGCTGAATCGAATGGTGATATAATAAATTGTGCACAATGTTTAGTTTCTAAGATATATGACAAAAAACAGATGGATCTCGGTTTTTCTTTCATATCTTTGAAACAGTCAGTTCTAAAGGAATTTAACATGGATTTCCATTTCTTTCACCCCAAAATACATACATTCTGCGAGTTTTAACTTTATCCGAGATATTAAAAAATATCGCAGATTTTCCATGCAAACGGTCGGAAATTTTGCGATTTTTTGCCATTTTCAATGTTTTTGTTCCCATTTCTGATCAAGTAATCTCAGGTTAATATAAATTACTGGGTTTATAAAGAATTTTACGCTGAATCGAATGGTGATATAATAAATTGTGCACAATGTTTAGTTTCTAAGATATATGACAAAAAAACAGATGGATCTCGGTTTTTCTTTCATATCTTTGAAACAGTCAGTTCTAAAGCAATTTAACATGGATTTTCATTTCTTTCACCCCAAAATACATATATTCTGAGAGTTTTAACTTTATCCGAGATATTAAAAAATATCGCAGATTTTCCATGCAACCGGTCGGAAATTTTGCGATTTTTTGCCATTTTCAATGTTTTTGTTCCCATTTCTGATCAAGTAATCTCAGGTTAATATAAATTACTGGGTTTATAAAGAATTTTACGCTGAATCGAATGGTGATATAACAAATTGTGCACAATGATTAGTTTCTAAGATATATGACAAAAAAACAGATGGATCTCGGTTTTCCTTTCATACCTTTGAAACGGCCAGTTCTAAAGGAATTTAACATGGATTTTCATTTCTTTCGCCCCAAAATACATATATTCTGAGAGTTTTATCTTTATCTCAGATATTAAAAAATATCGCAGATTTTCCATGCAAACGGTCGGAAATTTTGCGATTTTTTGCCATTTTCAATGTTTTTGTTCCCATTTCTGATCAAATAATCTCAGGTTAATATAAATTACTGGGTTTATAAAGAATTTTACGCTGAATCGAATGGTGATATAATAAATTGTGCACAATATTTAGTTTCTAAGATATATGACAAAAAAACAGATGGATCTCGGTTTTTCTTTCATATCTTTGAAACAGTCAGTTCTAAAGGAATTTAACATGGATTTTCATTTCTTTCACCCCAAAATACATACATTCTGAGAGTTTTATCTTTATCTCAGATATTAAAAAATATCGTAGATTTTCCATGCAAACGGTCGGAAATTTTGCGATTTTTTGCCATTTTCAATGTTTTTGTTCCCATTTCTGATCAAGTAATCTCAGGTTAATATAAATTACTGGGTTTATAAAGAATTTTACGCTGAATCGAATGGTGATATAATAAATTGTGCACAATGTTTAGTTTCTAAGATATATGACAAAAAAACAGATTAATCTCAGTTTTTCTTTCATATCTTTGAAACAGTCAGTTCTAAAGGAATTTAACATGGATTTCCATTTCTTTCACCCCAAAATACATACATTCTGAGAGTTTTAACTTTATCCGAGATATTAAAAAATATCGCAGATTTTCCATGCAAACGGTCGGAAATTTTGCGATTTTTTGCTATTTTCAATGTTTTTGTTCCCATTTCTGATCAAGTAATCTGAGGTTAATATAAATTACTGGGTTTATAAAGAATTTTACGCTGAATCGAATGGTGATATAATAAATTGTGCACAATGTTTAGTTTCTAAGATATATGACAAAAAAACAGATGGATCTCGGTTTTTCTTTCATATCTTTGAAACAGTCAGTTCTAAAGTAATTTAACATGGATTTCCATTTCTTTCACCCCAATATACATATATTCTGAGAGTTTTAACTTTATCCGAGATATTAAAAAATATCGCAGATTTTCCATGCAAACGGTCGGAAATTTTGCGATTTTTTGCCATTTTCAATGTTTTTGTTCCCATTTCTGATCAAGTAATCTCAGGGTAATATAAATTACTGGGTTTATAAAGAATTTTACGCTGAATCGAATGGTGATATAATAAATTGTGCACAATGTTTAGTTTCTAAGATATATGACAAAAAACAGATGGATCTCGGTTTTTCTTTCATATCTTTGAAACAGTCAGTTCTAAAGGAATTTAACATGGATTTCCATTTCTTTCACCCCAAAATACATACATTCTGAGAGTTTTATCTTTATCTCAGATATTAAAAAATATCGCAGATTTTCCATGCAAACGGTTGGAAATTTTGCGATTTTTTGCCATTTTCAATGTTTTTGTTCCCATTTCTGATCAAATAATCTCAGGTTAATATAAATTACTGGGTTTATAAAGAATTTTACGCTGAATCGAATGGTGATATAATAAATTGTGCACAATGTTTAGTTTCTAAGATATATGACAAAAAAACAGATGGATCTCGGTTTTTCTTTCATATCTTTGAAACAGTCGGTTCTAAAGTAATTTAACATGGATTTCCATTTCTTTCACCCCAATATACATATATTCTGAGAGTTTTAACTTTATCCGAGATATTAAAAAATATCGCAGATTTTCCATGCAAACGGTCGGAAATTTTGCGATTTTTTGCCATTTTCAATATTTTTGTTCCCATTTCTGATCAAGTAATCTCAGGTTAATATAAATTACTGGGTTTATAAAGAATTTTACGCTGAATCGAATGGTGATATAATAAATTGTGCACAATGTTTAGTTTCTAAGATATATGACAAAAAACAGATGGATCTCGGTTTTTCTTTCATATCTTTGAAACAGTCAGTTCTAAAGGAATTTAACATGGATTTCCATTTCTTTCACCCCAAAATACATACATTCTGAGAGTTTTAACTTTATCCGAGATATTAAAAAATATCGCAGATTTTCCATGCAAACGGTCGGAAATTTTGCGATTTTTTGCCATTTTCAATGTTTTTGTTCCCATTTCTGATCAAGTAATCTCAGGTTAATATAAATTACTGGGTTTATAAAGAATTTTACGCTGAATCGAATGGTGATATAATAAATTGTGCACAATGTTTAGTTTCTAAGATATATGACAAAAAAACAGATGGATCTCGGTTTTTCTTTCATATCTTTGAAACAGTCAGTTCTAAAGTAATTTAACATGGATTTTCATTTCTTTCACCCCAAAATACATATATTCTGAGAGTTTTAACTTTATCCGAGATATTAAAAAATATCGCAGATTTTCCATGCAAACGGTCGGAAATTTTGCGATTTTTTGCCATTTTCAATGTTTTTGTTCCCATTTCTGATCAAGTAATCTCAGGTTAATATAAATTACCAGGTTTATAAAGAATTTTATGCTGAATCGAATGGTGATATAACAAATTGTGCACAATGTTTAATTTCTAAGATATATGACAAAAAACAGATGGATCTCGGTTTTTCTTACATATCTTTGAAACAGCCTGTTCTAAAGGAATTTAATATGGATTTTCATTTCTTTTACCCCAAAATACATATATTCTGAGAGTTTTAACTTTATCCGAGATATTAAAAAATGTCGCAGATTTTCCATGCAAAGGGTCGGAAATTTTGCGATTTTTTGCCATTTTCAATGTTTTTGTTCCCATTTCTGATCAAGTAATCTCAGGTTAATATAAATTACCAGGTTTATAAAGAATTTTATGCTGAATCGAATGGTGTTATAACAAATTGTGCACAATGTTTAATTTCTAAGATATATGACAAAAAAACAGATGGATCTCGGTTTTTCTTACATATCTTTGAAACAGCCTGTTCTAAAGGAATTTAACATGGATTTTCATTTCTTTCACCAAAAAATACATATATTCTGAGAGTTTTAACTCTTTCCGAGATATTAAAAAATATCGCAGATTTTCCATGCAAACGGTCGGAAGTTTTGCGATTTTTTGCCATTTTCAATGTTTTTGTTCCCATTTCTGATCAAATAATCTCAGGTTAATATAAATTACTGGGTTTATAAAGAATTTTACGCTGAATCGAATGGTGATATAATAAATTGTGCACAATGTTTAGTTTCTAAGATATATGACAAAAAAACAGATGGATCTCGGTTTTTCTTACATATCTTTGAAACAGTCAGTTCTAAAGGAATTTAACATGGATTTTCATCTCTTTCACCCCAAAATACATACATTCTGAGAGTTTTATCTTTATCTCAGATATTAAAAAATATCGTAGATTTTCCATGCAAACGGTCGGAAATTTTGCGATTTTTTGCCATTTTCAATGTTTTTGTTCCCATTTCTGATCAAGTAATCTCAGGTTAATATAAATTACTGGGTTTATAAAGAATTTTACGCTGAATCGAATGGTGATATAATAAATTGTGCACAATGTTTAGTTTCTAAGATATATGACAAAAAAACAGATTAATCTCAGTTTTTCTTTCATATCTTTGAAACAGTCAGTTCTAAAGGAATTTAACATGGATTTCCATTTCTTTCACCCCAAAATACATACATTCTGAGAGTTTTAACTTTATCCGAGATATTAAAAAATATCGCAGATTTTCCATGCAACCGGTCGGAAATTTTGCGATTTTTTGCCATTTTCAATGTTTTTGTTCCCATTTCTGATCAAGTAATCTCAGGTTAATATAAATTACTGGGTTTATAAAGAATTTTACGCTGAATCGAATGGTGATATAACAAATTGTGCACAATGATTAGTTTCTAAGATATATGACAAAAAAACAGATGGATCTCGGTTTTCCTTTCATACCTTTGAAACGGCCAGTTCTAAAGGAATTTAACATGGATTTTCATTTCTTTCGCCCCAAAATACATATATTCTGAGAGTTTTATCTTTATCTCAGATATTAAAAAATATCGCAGATTTTCCATGCAAACGGTCGGAAATTTTGCGATTTTTTGCCATTTTCAATGTTTTTGTTCCCATTTCTGATCAAATAATCTCAGGTTAATATAAATTACTGGGTTTATAAAGAATTTTACGCTGAATCGAATGGTGATATAATAAATTGTGCACAATGTTTAGTTTCTAAGATATATGACAAAAAAACAGATGGATCTCGGTTTTTCTTTCATATCTTTGAAACAGTCAGTTCTAAAGGAATTTAACATGGATTTTCATTTCTTTCACCCCAAAATACATACATTCTGAGAGTTTTATCTTTATCTCAGATATTAAAAAATATCGTAGATTTTCCATGCAAACGGTCGGAAATTTTGCGATTTTTTGCCATTTTCAATGTTTTTGTTCCCATTTCTGATCAAGTAATCTCAGGTTAATATAAATTACTGGGTTTATAAAGAATTTTACGCTGAATCGAATGGTGATATAATAAATTGTGCACAATGTTTAGTTTCTAAGATATATGACAAAAAAACAGATTAATCTCAGTTTTTCTTTCATATCTTTGAAACAGTCAGTTCTAAAGGAATTTAACATGGATTTCCATTTCTTTCACCCCAAAATACATACATTCTGAGAGTTTTAACTTTATCCGAGATATTAAAAAATATCGCAGATTTTCCATGCAAACGGTCGGAAATTTTGCGATTTTTTGCCATTTTCAATGTTTTTGTTCCCATTTCTGATCAAGTAATCTGAGGTTAATATAAATTACTGGGTTTATAAAGAATTTTACGCTGAATCGAATGGTGATATAATAAATTGTGCACAATGTTTAGTTTCTAAGATATATGACAAAAAAACAGATGGATCTCGGTTTTTCTTTCATATCTTTGAAACAGTCAGTTCTAAAGTAATTTAACATGGATTTCCATTTCTTTCACCCCAATATACATATATTCTGAGAGTTTTAACTTTATCCGAGATATTAAAAAATATCGCAGATTTTCCATGCAAACGGTCGGAAATTTTGCGATTTTTTGCCATTTTCAATGTTTTTGTTCCCATTTCTGATCAAGTAATCTCAGGTTAATATAAATTACTGGGTTTATAAAGAATTTTACGCTGAATCGAATGGTGATATAATAAATTGTGCACAATGTTTAGTTTCTAAGATATATGACAAAAAAACAGATGGATCTCGGTTTTTCTTTCATATCTTTGAAACAGTCAGTTCTAAAGGAATTTAACATGGATTTCCATTTCTTTCACCCCAAAATACATACATTCTGAGAGTTTTATCTTTATCTCAGATATTAAAAAATATCGCAGATTTTCCATGCAAACGGTCGGAAATTTTGCGATTTTTTGCCATTTTCAATGTTTTTGTTCCCATTTCTGATCAAATAATCTCAGGTTAATATAAATTACTGGGTTTATAAAGAATTTTACGCTGAATCGAATGGTGATATAATAAATTGTGCACAATGTTTAGTTTCTAAGATATATGACAAAAAAACAGATGGATCTCGGTTTTTCTTTCATATCTTTGAAACAGTCAGTTCTAAAGCAATTTAACATGGATTTATATTTCTTTCACCCCAAAATACATATATTCTGAGAGTTTTAACTTTATCCGAGATATTAAAAAATATCGCAGATTTTCCATGCAAACGGTCGGAAATTTTGCGATTTTTTGCCATTTTCAATGTTTTTGTTCCCATTTCTGATCAAGTAATCTCAGGTTAATATAAATTACTGGGTTTATAAAGAATTTTACGCTGAATCGAATGGTGATATAATAAATTGTGCACAATGTTTAGTTTCTAAGATATACGACAAAAAACAGATGGATCTCGGTTTTTCTTTCATATCTTTGAGACGGCCAGTTGTAAAGGAATTTAACATGGATTTCCATTTCTTTCACCCCAAAATACATACATTATGAGAGTTTTATCTTTATCCGAGATATTAAAAAATATCGCAGATTTTCCATGCAAACGGTCGGAAATTTTGCGATTTTTTGCCATTTTCAATGTTTTTGTTCCCATTTCTGATCAAGTAATCTCAGGTTAATATAAATTACTGGGTTTATAAAGAATTTTACGCTGAATCGAATGGTGATATAATAAATTGTGCACAATGTTTAGTTTCTAAGATATATGACAAAAAAACAGATGGATCTCGGTTTTTCTTTCATATCTTTGAAACAGTCAGTTCTAAAGTAATTTAACATGGATTTCCATTTCTTTCACCCCAAAATACATATATTCTGAGAGTTTTAACTTTATCCGAGATATTAAAAAATATCGCAGATTTTCGTCGGAAATTTTGCGATTTTTTGCCATTTTCAATGTTTTTGTTCCCATTTCTGATCAAGTAATCTCAGGTTAATATAAATTACTGGGTTTATAAAGAATTTTACGCTGAATCGAATGGTGATATAACAAATTGTGCACAATGATTAGTTTCTAAGATATATGACAAAAAAACAGATGGATCTCGGTTTTCCTTTCATACCTTTGAAACGGCCAGTTCTAAAGGAATTTAACATGGATTTTCATTTCTTTCGCCCCAAAATACATATATTCTGAGAGTTTTATCTTTATCTCAGATATTAAAAAATATCGCAGATTTTCCATGCAAACGGTCGGAAATTTTGCGATTTTTTGCCATTTTCAATGTTTTTGTTCCCATTTCTGATCAAATAATCTCAGGTTAATATAAATTACTGGGTTTATAAAGAATTTTACGCTGAATCGAATGGTGATATAATAAATTGTGCACAGTGTTTAGTTTCTAAGATATATGACAAAAAAACAGATGGATCTCGGTTTTTCTTTCATATCTTTGAAACAGTCAGTTCTAAAGGAATTTAACATGGATTTTCATTTCTTTCACCCCAAAATACATACATTCTGAGAGTTTTATCTTTATCTCAGATATTAAAAAATATCGTAGATTTTCCATGCAAACGGTCGGAAATTTTGCGATTTTTTGCCATTTTCAATGTTTTTGTTCCCATTTCTGATCAAGTAATCTCAGGTTAATATAAATTACTGGGTTTATAAAGAATTTTACGCTGAATCGAATGGTGATATAATAAGTTGTGCACAATGTTTAGTTTCTAAGATATATGACAAAAAAACAGATTAATCTCAGTTTTTCTTTCATATCTTTGAAACAGTCAGTTCTAAAGGAATTTAACATGGATTTCCATTTCTTTCACCCCAAAATACATACATTCTGAGAGTTTTAACTTTATCCGAGATATTAAAAAATATCGCAGATTTTCCATGCAAACGGTCGGAAATTTTGCGATTTTTTGCCATTTTCAATGTTTTTGTTCCCATTTCTGATCAAGTAATCTGAGGTTAATATAAATTACTGGGTTTATAAAGAATTTTACGCTGAATCGAATGGTGATATAATAAATTGTGCACAATGTTTAGTTTCTAAGATATATGACAAAAAAACAGATGGATCTCGGTTTTTCTTTCATATCTTTGAAACAGTCAGTTCTAAAGTAATTTAACATGGATTTCCATTTCTTTCACCCCAATATACATATATTCTGAGAGTTTTAACTTTATCCGAGATATTAAAAAATATCGCAGATTTTCCATGCAAACGGTCGGAAATTTTGCGATTTTTTGCCATTTTCAATGTTTTTGTTCCCATTTCTGATCAAGTAATCTCAGGTTAATATAAATTACTGGGTTTATAAAGAATTTTACGCTGAATCGAATGGTGATATAATAAATTGTGCACAATGTTTAGTTTCTAAGATATATGACAAAAAAACAGATGGATCTCGGTTTTTCTTTCATATCTTTGAAACAGTCAGTTCTAAAGTAATTTAACATGGATTTCCATTTCTTTCACCCCAAAATACATATATTCTGAGAGTTTTAACTTTATCCGAGATATTAAAAAATATCGCAGATTTTCCATGCAACCGGTCGGAAATTTTGCGATTTTTTGCCATTTTCAATGTTTTTGTTCCCATTTCTGATCAAGTAATCTCAGGTTAATATAAATTACTGGGTTTATAAAGAATTTTACGCTGAATCGAATGGTGATATAACAAATTGTGCACAATGATTAGTTTCTAAGATATATGACAAAAAAACAGATGGATCTCGGTTTTCCTTTCATACCTTTGAAACGGCCAGTTCTAAAGGAATTTAACATGGATTTTCATTTCTTTCACCCCAAAATACATATATTCTGAGAGTTTTATCTTTATCTCAGATATTAAAAAATATCGCAGATTTTCCATGCAAACGGTCGGAAATTTTGCGATTTTTTGCCATTTTCAATGTTTTTGTTCCCATTTCTGATCAAATAATCTCAGGTTAATATAAATTACTGGGTTTATAAAGAATTTTACGCTGAATCGAATGGTGATATAATAAATTGTGCACAATGTTTAGTTTCTAAGATATATGACAAAAAAACAGATGGATCTCGGTTTTTCTTTCATATCTTTGAAACAGTCAGTTCTAAAGGAATTTAACATGGATTTTCATTTCTTTCACCCCAAAATACATACATTCTGAGAGTTTTATCTTTATCTCAGATATTAAAAAATATCGTAGATTTTCCATGCAAACGGTCGGAAATTTTGCGATTTTTTGCCATTTTCAATGTTTTTGTTCCCATTTCTGATCAAGTAATCTCAGGTTAATATAAATTACCAGGTTTATAAAGAATTTTATGCTGAATCGAATGGTGATATAACAAATTGTGCACAATGTTTAATTTCTAAGATATATGACAAAAAACAGATGGATCTCGGTTTTTCTTACATATCTTTGAAACAGTCAGTTCTAAAGGAATTTAATATGGATTTTCATTTCTTTTACCCCAAAATACATATATTCTGAGAGTTTTAACTTTATCCGAGATATTAAAAAATGTCGCAGATTTTCCAAGCAAAGGGTCGGAAATTTTGCGATTTTTTGCCATTTTCAATGTTTTTGTTCCCATTTCTGATCAAGTAATCTCAGGTTAATATAAATTACCAGGTTTATAAAGAATTTTATGCTGAATCGAATGGTGTTATAACAAATTGTGCACAATGTTTAATTTCTAAGATATATGACAAAAAAACAGATGGATCTCGGTTTTTCTTACATATCTTTGAAACAGCCTGTTCTAAAGGAATTTAACATGGATTTCCATTTCTTTCACCCCAATATACATATATTCAGAGAGTTTTAACTTTATCCGAGATATTAAAAAATATCGCAGATTTTCCATGCAAACGGTCGGAAATTTTGCGATTTTTTGCCATTTTCAATGTTTTTGTTCCCATTTCTGATCAAGTAATCTCAGGTTAATATAAATTACTGGGTTTATAAAGAATTTTACGCTGAATCGAATGGTGATTTAATAAATTGTGCACAATGTTTAGTTTCTAAGATATATGACAAAAAAACAGATGGATCTCGGTTTTTCTTTCATATCTTTGAAACAGTCAGTTCTAAAGGAATTTAACATGGATTTCCATTTCTTTCACCCCAAAATACATACATTCTGAGAGTTTTATCTTTATCTCAGATATTAAAAAATATCGCAGATTTTCCATGCAAACGGTCGGAAATTTTGCGAATTTTTGCCATTTTCAATGTTTTTGTTCCCATTTCTGATCAAATAATCTCAGCTTAATATAAATTACTGGGTTTATAAAGAATTTTACGCTGAATCGAATGGTGATATAATAAATTGTGCACAATGTTTAGTTTCTAAGATATATGACAAAAAACAGATGGATCTCGGTTTTTCTTTCATATCTTTGAAACAGTCAGTTCTAAAGGAATTTAACATGGATTTCCATTTCTTTCACCCCAAAATACATACATTCTGAGAGTTTTAACTTTATCCGAGATATTAAAAAATATCGCAGATTTTCCATGCAAACGGTCGGAAATTTTGCGATTTTTTGCCATTTTCAATGTTTTTGTTCCCATTTCTGATCAAGTAATCTCAGGTTAATATAAATTACTGGGTTTATAAAGAATTTTACGCTGAATCGAATGGTGATATAATAAATTGTGCACAATGTTTAGTTTCTAAGATATATGACAAAAAACAGATGGATCTCGGTTTTTCTTACATATCTTTGAAACAGCCTGTTCTAAAGGAATTTAACATGGATTTTCGTTTCTTTCACCCCAATATACATATATTCAGAGAGTTTTAACTTTATCCGAGATATTAAAAAATATCGCAGATTTTCCATGCAAACGGTCGGAAATTTTGCGATTTTTTGCCATTTTCAATGTTTTTGTTCCCATTTCTGATCAAGTAATCTCAGGTTAATATAAATTACTGGGTTTATAAAGAATTTTACGCTGAATCGAATGGTGATATAACAAATTGTGCACAATGATTAGTTTCTAAGATATATGACAAAAAAACAGATGGATCTCGGTTTTCCTTTCATACCTTTGAAACGGCCAGTTCTAAAGGAATTTAACATGGATTTTCATTTCTTTCGCCCCAAAATACATATATTCTGAGAGTTTTATCTTTATCTCAGATATTAAAAAATATCGCAGATTTTCCATGCAAACGGTCGGAAATTTTGCGATTTTTTGCCATTTTCAATGTTTTTGTTCCCATTTCTGATCAAATAATCTCAGGTTAATATAAATTACTGGGTTTATAAAGAATTTTACGCTGAATCGAATGGTGATATAATAAATTGTGCACAGTGTTTAGTTTCTAAGATATATGACAAAAAAACAGATGGATCTCGGTTTTTCTTTCATATCTTTGAAACAGTCAGTTCTAAAGGAATTTAACATGGATTTTCATTTCTTTCACCCCAAAATACATACATTCTGAGAGTTTTATCTTTATCTCAGATATTAAAAAATATCGTAGATTTTCCATGCAAACGGTCGGAAATTTTGCGATTTTTTGCCATTTTCAATGTTTTTGTTCCCATTTCTGATCAAGTAATCTCAGGTTAATATAAATTACTGGGTTTATAAAGAATTTTACGCTGAATCGAATGGTGATATAATAAGTTGTGCACAATGTTTAGTTTCTAAGATATATGACAAAAAAACAGATTAATCTCAGTTTTTCTTTCATATCTTTGAAACAGTCAGTTCTAAAGGAATTTAACATGGATTTCCATTTCTTTCACCCCAAAATACATACATTCTGAGAGTTTTAACTTTATCCGAGATATTAAAAAATATCGCAGATTTTCCATGCAAACGGTCGGAAATTTTGCGATTTTTTGC
Source organism: Rhynchophorus ferrugineus (assembly GCF_030347505.1). Taxonomy (NCBI): domain Eukaryota; kingdom Metazoa; phylum Arthropoda; class Insecta; order Coleoptera; family Curculionidae; genus Rhynchophorus; species Rhynchophorus ferrugineus. The sequence goes on from NW_027472908.1 coordinate 60,057, forward strand.
CATTTTCAATGTTTTTGTTCCCATTTCTGATCAAGTAATCTGAGGTTAATATAAATTACTGGGTTTATAAAGAATTTTACGCTGAATCGAATGGTGATATAATAAATTGTGCACAATGTTTAGTTTCTAAGATATATGACAAAAAAACAGATGGATCTCGGTTTTTCTTTCATATCTTTGAAACAGTCAGTTCTAAAGTAATTTAACATGGATTTCCATTTCTTTCACCCCAATATACATATATTCTGAGAGTTTTAACTTTATCCGAGATATTAAAAAATATCGCAGATTTTCCATGCAAACGGTCGGAAATTTTGCGATTTTTTGCCATTTTCAATGTTTTTGTTCCCATTTCTGATCAAGTAATCTCAGGTTAATATAAATCACTGGGTTTATAAACAATTTTACGCTGAATCGAATGGTGATATAATAAATTGTGCACAATGTTTAGTTTCTAAGATATATGACAAAAAAACAGATGGATCTCGGTTTTTCTTTCATATCTTTGAAACAGTCAGTTCTAAAGTAATTTAACATGGATTTCCATTTCTTTCACCCCAAAATACATATATTCTGAGAGTTTTAACTTTATCCGAGATATTAAAAAATATCGCAGATTTTCCATGCAACCGGTCGGAAATTTTGCGATTTTTTGCCATTTTCAATGTTTTTGTTCCCATTTCTGATCAAGTAATCTCAGGTTAATATAAATTACTGGGTTTATAAAGAATTTTACGCTGAATCGAATGGTGATATAACAAATTGTGCACAATGATTAGTTTCTAAGATATATGACAAAAAAACAGATGGATCTCGGTTTTCCTTTCATACCTTTGAAACGGCCAGTTCTAAAGGAATTTAACATGGATTTTCATTTCTTTCGCCCCAAAATACATATATTCTGAGAGTTTTATCTTTATCCGAGATATTAAAAAATATCGCAGATTTTCCATGCAAACGGTCGGAAATTTTGCGATTTTTTGCCATTTTCAATGTTTTTGTTCCCATTTCTGATCAAATAATCTCAGGTTAATATAAATTACTGGGTTTATAAAGAATTTTACGCTGAATCGAATGGTGATATAATAAATTGTGCACAATGTTTAGTTTCTAAGATATATGACAAAAAAACAGATGGATCTCGGTTTTTCTTTCATATCTTTGAAACAGTCAGTTCTAAAGGAATTTAACATGGATTTTCATTTCTTTCACCCCAAAATACATACATTCTGAGAGTTTTATCTTTATCTCAGATATTAAAAAATATCGTAGATTTTCCATGCAAACGGTCGGAAATTTTGCGATTTTTTGCCATTTTCAATGTTTTTGTTCCCATTTCTGATCAAGTAATCTCAGGTTAATATAAATTACCAGGTTTATAAAGAATTTTATGCTGAATCGAATGGTGATATAACAAATTGTGCACAATGTTTAATTTCTAAGATATATGACAAAAAACAGATGGATCTCGGTTTTTCTTACATATCTTTGAAACAGTCTGTTCTAAAGGAATTTAATATGGATTTTCATTTCTTTTACCCCAAAATACATATATTCTGAGAGTTTTAACTTTATCCGAGATATTAAAAAATGTCGCAGATTTTCCATGCAAAGGGTCGGAAATTTTGCGATTTTTTGCCATTTTCAATGTTTTTGTTCCCATTTCTGATCAAGTAATCTCAGGTTAATATAAATTACCAGGTTTATAAAGAATTTTATGCTGAATCGAATGGTGTTATAACAAATTGTGCACAATGTTTAATTTCTAAGATATATGACAAAAAAACAGATGGATCTCGGTTTTTCTTACATATCTTTGAAACAGCCTGTTCTAAAGGAATTTAACATGGATTTCCATTTCTTTCACCCCAATATACATATATTCAGAGAGTTTTAACTTTATCCGAGATATTAAAAAATATCGCAGATTTTCCATGCAAACGGTCGGAAATTTTGCGATTTTTTGCCATTTTCAATGTTTTTGTTCCCATTTCTGATCAAGTAATCTCAGGTTAATATAAATTACTGGGTTTATAAAGAATTTTACGCTGAATCGAATGGTGATTTAATAAATTGTGCACAATGTTTAGTTTCTAAGATATATGACAAAAAAACAGATGGATCTCGGTTTTTCTTTCATATCTTTGAAACAGTCAGTTCTAAAGGAATTTAACATGGATTTCCATTTCTTTCACCCCAAAATACATACATTCTGAGAGTTTTATCTTTATCTCAGATATTAAAAAATATCGCAGATTTTCCATGCAAACGGTCGGAAATTTTGCGAATTTTTGCCATTTTCAATGTTTTTGTTCCCATTTCTGATCAAATAATCTCAGGTTAATATAAATTACTGGGTTTATAAAGAATTTTACGCTGAATCGAATGGTGATATAATAAATTGTGCACAGTGTTTAGTTTCTAAGATATATGACAAAAAAACAGATGGATCTCGGTTTTTCTTTCATATCTTTGAAACAGTCAGTTCTAAAGGAATTTAACATGGATTTTCATTTCTTTCACCCCAAAATACATACATTCTGAGAGTTTTATCTTTATCTCAGATATTAAAAAATATCGTAGATTTTCCATGCAAACGGTCGGAAATTTTGCGATTTTTTGCCATTTTCAATGTTTTTGTTCCCATTTCTGATCAAGTAATCTCAGGTTAATATAAATTACTGGGTTTATAAAGAATTTTACGCTGAATCGAATGGTGATATAATAAGTTGTGCACAATGTTTAGTTTCTAAGATATATGACAAAAAAACAGATTAATCTCAGTTTTTCTTTCATATCTTTGAAACAGTCAGTTCTAAAGGAATTTAACATGGATTTCCATTTCTTTCACCCCAAAATACATACATTCTGAGAGTTTTAACTTTATCCGAGATATTAAAAAATATCGCAGATTTTCCATGCAAACGGTCGGAAATTTTGCGATTTTTTGCCATTTTCAATGTTTTTGTTCCCATTTCTGATCAAGTAATCTGAGGTTAATATAAATTACTGGGTTTATAAAGAATTTTACGCTGAATCGAATGGTGATATAATAAATTGTGCACAATGTTTAGTTTCTAAGATATATGACAAAAAAACAGATGGATCTCGGTTTTTCTTTCATATCTTTGAAACAGTCAGTTCTAAAGTAATTTAACATGGATTTCCATTTCTTTCACCCCAATATACATATATTCTGAGAGTTTTAACTTTATCCGAGATATTAAAAAATATCGCAGATTTTCCATGCAAACGGTCGGAAATTTTGCGATTTTTTGCCATTTTCAATGTTTTTGTTCCCATTTCTGATCAAGTAATCTCAGGTTAATATAAATTACTGGGTTTATAAAGAATTTTACGCTGAATCGAATGGTGATATAATAAATTGTGCACAATGTTTAGTTTCTAAGATATATGACAAAAAAACAGATGGATCTCGGTTTTTCTTTCATATCTTTGAAACAGTCAGTTCTAAAGTAATTTAACATGGATTTCCATTTCTTTCACCCCAAAATACATATATTCTGAGAGTTTTAACTTTATCCGAGATGTTAAAAAATATCGCAGATTTTCCATGCAACCGGTCGGAAATTTTGCGATTTTTTGCCATTTTCAATGTTTTTGTTCCCATTTCTGATCAAGTAATCTCAGGTTAATATAAATTACTGGGTTTATAAAGAATTTTACGCTGAATCGAATGGTGATATAACAAATTGTGCACAATGATTAGTTTCTAAGATATATGACAAAAAAACAGATGGATCTCGGTTTTCCTTTCATACCTTTGAAACGGCCAGTTCTAAAGGAATTTAACATGGATTTTCATTTCTTTCGCCCCAAAATACATATATTTTGAGAGTTTTATCTTTATCTCAGATATTAAAAAATATCGCAGATTTTCCATGCAAACGGTCGGAAATTTTGCGATTTTTTGCCATTTTCAATGTTTTTGTTCCCATTTCTGATCAAATAATCTCAGGTTAATATAAATTACTGGGTTTATAAAGAATTTTACGCTGAATCGAATGGTGATATAATAAATTGTGCACAATGTTTAGTTTCTAAGATATATGACAAAAAAACAGATGGATCTCGGTTTTTCTTTCATATCTTTGAAACAGTCAGTTCTAAAGGAATTTAACATGGATTTTCATTTCTTTCACCCCAAAATACATACATTCTGAGAGTTTTATCTTTATCTCAGATATTAAAAAATATCGTAGATTTTCCATGCAAACGGTCGGAAATTTTGCGATTTTTTGCCATTTTCAATGTTTTTGTTCCCATTTCTGATCAAGTAATCTCAGGTTAATATAAATTACCAGGTTTATAAAGAATTTTATGCTGAATCGAATGGTGATATAACAAATTGTGCACAATGTTTAATTTCTAAGATATATGACAAAAAACAGATGGATCTCGGTTTTTCTTACATATCTTTGAAACAGTCAGTTCTAAAGGAATTTAATATGGATTTTCATTTCTTTTACCCCAAAATACATATATTCTGAGAGTTTTAACTTTATCCGAGATATTAAAAAATGTCGCAGATTTTCCATGCAAAGGGTCGGAAATTTTGCGATTTTTTGCCATTTTCAATGTTTTTGTTCCCATTTCTGATCAAGTAATCTCAGGTTAATATAAATTACCAGGTTTATAAAGAATTTTATGCTGAATCGAATGGTGTTATAACAAATTGTGCACAATGTTTAATTTCTAAGATATATGACAAAAAAACAGATGGATCTCGGTTTTTCTTACATATCTTTGAAACAGCCTGTTCTAAAGGAATTTAACATGGATTTTCATTTCTTTCACCCCAATATACATATATTCAGAGAGTTTTATCTTTATCCGAGATATTAAAAAATATCGCAGATTTTCCATGCAAACGGTCGGAAATTTTGCGATTTTTTGCCATTTTCAATGTTTTTGTTCCCATTTCTGATCAAGTAATCTCAGGTTAATATAAATTACTGGGTTTATAAAGAATTTTACGCTGAATCGAATGGTGATTTAATAAATTGTGCACAATGTTTAGTTTCTAAGATATATGACAAAAAAACAGATGGATCTCGGTTTTTCTTTCATATCTTTGAAACAGTCAGTTCTAAAGGAATTTAACATGGATTTCCATTTCTTTCACCCCAAAATACATACATTCTGAGAGTTTTATCTTTATCTCAGATATTAAAAAATATCGCAGATTTTCCATGCAAACGGTCGGAAATTTTGCGAATTTTTGCCATTTTCAATGTTTTTGTTCCCATTTCTGATCAAATAATCTCAGGTTAATATAAATTACTGGGTTTATAAAGAATTTTACGCTGAATCGAATGGTGATATAATAAATTATGCACAATGTTTAGTTTCTAAGATATATGACAAAAAGCAGATGGATCTCGGTTTTTCATTCATATCTTTGAAACAGTCAGTTCTAAAGAAATTTAACATGGATTTCCATTTCTTTCACCCCAAAATACATACATTCTGAGAGTTTTAACTTTATCCGAGATATTAAAAAATATCGCAGATTTTCCATGCAAACGGTCGGAAATTTTGCGATTTTTTGCCATTTTCAATGTTTTTGTTCCCATTTCTGATCAAGTAATCTCAGGTTAATATAAATTACTGGGTTTATGAAGAATTTTACGCTGAATCGAATGGTGATATAATAAATTGTGCACAATGTTTAGTTTCTAAGATATATGACAAAAAAACAGATGGATCTCAGTTTTTCTTTCATATCTTTGAAACAGTCAGTTCTAAAGGAATTTAACATGGATTTCCATTTCTTTCACCCCAAAATACATACATTCTGAGAGTTTTAACTTTATCCGAGATATTAAAAAATATCGCAGATTTTCCATGAAAACGGTCGGAAATTTTGCGATTTTTTGCCATTTTCAATGTTTTTGTTCCCATTTCTGATCAAATAATCTCAGGTTAATATAAATTACTGGGTTTATAAAGAATTTTATGCTGAATCGAATGGTGATATAATAAATTATGCACAATGTTTAGTTTCTAAGATATATGACAAAAAAACAGATGGATCTCGGTTTTTCATTCATATCTTTGAAACAGTCAGTTCTAAAGTAATTTAACATGGATTTCCATTTCTTTCACCCCAAAATACATACATTCTGAGAGTTTTAACTTTATCCGAGATATTAAAAAATATCGCAGATTTTCCATGCAAACGGTCGGAAATTTTGCGATTTTTTGCCATTTTCAATGTTTTTGTTCCCATTTCTGATCAAGTAATCTCAGGTTAATATAAATTACTGGGTTTATAAAGAATTTTACGCTGAATCGAATGGTGATATAATAAATTGTGCACAATGTTTAGTTTCTAAGATATATGACAAAAAACAGATGGATCTCGGTTTTTCTTTCATATCTTTGAAACAGTCAGTTCTAAAGTAATTTAACATGGATTTCCATTTCTTTCACCCCAATATACATATATTCTGAGAGTTTTAACTTTATCCGAGATATTAAAAAATATCGCAGATTTTCCATGCAAACGGTCGGAAATTTTGCGATTTTTTGCCATTTTCAATGTTTTTGTTCCCATTTCTGATCAAGTAATCTCAGGTTAATATAAATTACTGGGTTTATAAAGAATTTTACGCTGAATCGAATGGTGATATAATAAATTGTGCACAATGTTTAGTTTCTAAGATATATGACAAAAAAACAGATGGATCTCGGTTTTTCTTTCATATCTTTGAAACAGTCAGTTCTAAAGTAATTTAACATGGATTTCCATTTCTTTCACCCCAATATACATATATTCTGAGAGTTTTAACTTTATCCGAGATATTAAAAAATATCGCAGATTTTCCATGCAAACGGTCGGAAATTTTGCGATTTTTTGCCATTTTCAATGTTTTTGTTCCCATTTCTGATCAAGTAATCTCAGGTTAATATAAATTACTGGGTTTATAAAGAATTTTACGCTGAATCGAATGGTGATATAATAAATTGTGCACAATGTTTAGTTTCTAAGATATATGACAAAAAAACAGATGGATCTCGGTTTTTCTTTCATATCTTTGAAACAGTCAGTTCTAAAGGAATTTAACATGGATTTCCATTTCTTTCACCCCAAAATACATACATTCTGAGAGTTTTAACTTTATCCGAGATATTAAAAAATATCGTAGATTTTCCATGCAAACGGTCGGAAATTTAGCGATTCTTTGCCATTTTCAATGTTTTTGTTCCCATTTCTGATCAAGTAATCTCAGGTTAATATAAATTACCAGGTTTATAAAGAATTTTATGCTGAATCGAATGGTGATATAACAAATTGTGCACAATGTTTAATTTCTAAGATATATGACAAAAAAACAGATGGATCTCGGTTTTTCTTACATATCTTTGAAACAGCCTGTTCTAAAGGAATTTAACATGGATTTTCATTTCTTTCACCCCAAAATACATATATTCAGAGAGTTTTAACTTTATCCGAGATATTAAAAAATATCGCAGATTTTCCATGCAAACGGTCGGAAATTTTGCGATTTTTTGCCATTTTCAATGTTTTTGTTCCCATTTCTGATCAAGTAACCTCAGGTTAATATAAATTACTGGGTTTATAAAGAATTTTACGCTGAACCGAATGGTGATATAATAAATTGTGCACAATGTTTAATTTCTAAGATATATGACAAAAAAACAGATGGATCTCGGTTTTTCTTAAATATCATTGAAACAGCCTGTTCTAAAGGAATTTAACATGGATTTTCATTTCTTTCACCCCAAAATACATATATTCTGAGAGTTTTAACTCTATCCGAGATATTAAAAAATATCGCAGATTTTCCATGCAAACGGTCGGAAATTTTGCGATTTTTTGCCATTTTCAATATTTTTGTTCCCATTTCTGATCAAGTAATCTCAGGTTAATATAAATTACTGGGTTTATAAAGAATTTTACGCTGAATCGAACGGTGATATAATAAATTATGCACAATGTTTAGTTTCTAAGATATATGACAAAAAAACAGATGGATCTCGGTTTTTCTTTCATATCTTTGAAACAGTCAGTTCTAAAGGAATTTAACATGGATTTCCATCTCTTTCACCCCAAAATACATACATTCTGAGAGTTTCAACTTTATCCGAGATATTAAAAAATATCGCAGATTTTCCATGCAAACGGTCGGAAATTTTGCGATTTTTTGCCATTTTCAATGTTTTTGTTCCCATTTCTGATCAAGTAATCTCAGGTTAATATAAATTACTGGGTTTATAAAGAAATTTACGCTGAATCGAATGGTGATATAATAAATTGTGCACAATGTTTAGTTTCTAAGATATATGACAAAAAACAGATGGATCTCAGTTTTTTTTCATATCTTTGAAACAGTCAGTTCTAAAGGAATTTAACATGGATTTTCATTTCTTTCACCCCAAAATACATATATTCTGAGAGTTTTAACTTTATCCGAGATATTAAAAAATATCGCAGATTTTCCATGCAAACGGTCGGAAATTTTGCGATTTTTTGCCATTTTCAATGTTTTTGTTCCCATTTCTGATCAAATAATCTCAGGTTAATATAAATTACTGGGTTTATAAAGAATTTTACGCTGAATCGAATGGTGATATAATAAATTATGCACAATGTTTAGTTTCTAAGATATATGACAAAAAAACAGATGGATCTCGGTTTTTCTTTCATATCTTTGAAACAGTCAGTTCTAAAGGAATTTAACATGGATTTTCATTTCTTTCACCCCAAAATACATATATTCTGAGAGTTTTAACTTTATCCGAGATATTAAAAAATATCGCAGATTTTCCATGCAAACGGTCGGAAATTTTGCGATTTTTTGCCATTTTCAATGTTTTTGTTCCCATTTCTGATCAAATAATCTCAGGTTAATATAAATTACTGGGTTTATAAAGAATTTTACGCTGAATCGAATGGTGATATAATAAATTGTGCACAATGTTTAGTTTCTAAGATATATGACAAAAAAACAGATGGATCTCGGTTTTTCTTTCATATCTTTGAAACAGTCAGTTCTAAAGGAATTTAACATGGATTTCCATTTCTTTCACCCCAAAATACATACATTCTGAGAGTTTTAACTTTATCCGAGATATTAAAAAATATCGTAGATTTTCCGTGCAAACGGTCGGAAATTTAGCGATTCTTTGCCATTTTCAATGTTTTTGTTCCCATTTCTGATCAAGTAATCTCAGGTTAATATAAATTACCAGGTTTATAAAGAATTTTATGCTGAATCGAATGGTGATATAACAAATTGTGCACAATGTTTAATTTCTAAGATATATGACAAAAAAACAGATGGATCTCGGTTTTTCTTACATATCTTTGAAACAGCCTGTTCTAAAGGAATTTAACATGGATTTTCATTTCTTTCACCCCAAAATACATATATTCAGAGAGTTTTAACTTTATCCGAGATATTAAAAAATATCGCAGATTTTCCATGCAAACGGTCGGAAATTTTGCGATTTTTTGCCATTTTCAATATTTTTGTTCCCATTTCTGATCAAATAATCTCAGGTTAATATAAATTACTGGGTTTATAAAGAATTTTACGCTGAATCGAATGGTGATATAATAAATTGTGCACAATGTTTAGTTTCTAAGATATATGACAAAAAAACAGATGGATCTCGGTTTTTCTTTCATATCTTTGAAACAGTCAGTTCTAAAGGAATTTAACATGGATTTCCATTTCTTTCACCCCAAAATATATACATTCTGAGAGTTTTAACTTTATCCGAGATATTAAAAAATATCGTAGATTTTCCATGCAAACGGTCGGAAATTTTGGGATTTTTTGCCATTTTCAATGTTTTTGTTCCCATTTCTGATCAAGTAATCTCAGGTTAATATAAATTACCAGGTTTATAAAGAATTTTATGCTGAATCGAATGGTGATATAACAAATTGTGCACAATGTTTAATTTCTAAGATATATGACAAAAAAAAACAGATGGATCTCGGTTTTCTTACATATCTTTGAAACAGCCTGTTCTAAAGGAATTTAACATGGATTTTCATTTCTTTCACCCCAAAATACATATATTCTGAGAGTTTTAACTCTATCCGAGATATTAAAAAATATCGCAGATTTTTCATGCAAACGGTCGGAAATTTTGCGATTTTTTGCCATTTTCAATGTTTTTGTTCCCATTTCTGATCAAGTAATCTCAGGTTAATATAAATTACTGGGTTTATAAAGAATTTTACGCTGAATCGAATGGTGATATAATAAATTGTGCACAATGTTTAGTTTCTAAGATATATGACAAAAAAACAGATGGATCTCAGTTTTTCTTTCATATCTTTGAAACAGTCAGTTCTAAAGGAATTTAACATGGATTTCCATTTCTTTCACCCCAAAATACATACATTCTGAGAGTTTTAACTTTATCCGAGATATTAAAAAATATCGCAGATTTTCCATGAAAACGGTCGGAAATTTTGCGATTTTTTGCCATTTTCAATGTTTTTGTTCCCATTTCTGATCAAATAATCTCAGGTTAATATAAATTACTGGGTTTATAAAGAATTTTATGCTGAATCGAATGGTGATATAATAAATTATGCACAATGTTTAGTTTCTAAGATATATGACAAAAAAACAGATGGATCTCGGTTTTTCATTCATATCTTTGAAACAGTCAGTTCTAAAGAAATTTAACATGGATTTCCATTTCTTTCACCCCAAAATACATACATTCTGAGAGTTTTAACTTTATCCGAGATATTAAAAAATATCGCAGATTTTCCATGCAAACGGTCGGAAATTTTGCGATTTTTTGCCATTTTCAATGTTTTTGTTCCCATTTCTGATCAAGTAATCTCAGGTTAATATAAATTACTGGGTTTATAAAGAATTTTACGCTGAATCGAATGGTGATATAATAAATTGTGCACAATGTTTAGTTTCTAAGATATATGACAAAAAACAGATGGATCTCGGTTTTTCTTTCATATCTTTGAAACAGTCAGTTCTAAAGTAATTTAACATGGATTTCCATTTCTTTCACCCCAATATACATATATTCTGAGAGTTTTAACTTTATCCGAGATATTAAAAAATATCGCAGATTTTCCATGCAAACGGTCGGAAATTTTGCGATTTTTTGCCATTTTCAATGTTTTTGTTCCCATTTCTGATCAAGTAATCTCAGGTTAATATAAATTACTGGGTTTATAAAGAATTTTACGCTGAATCGAATGGTGATATAATAAATTGTGCACAATGTTTAGTTTCTAAGATATATGACAAAAAAACAGATGGATCTCGGTTTTTCTTTCATATCTTTGAAACAGTCAGTTCTAAAGTAATTTAACATGGATTTCCATTTCTTTCACCCCAAGATACATATATTCTGAGAGTTTTAACTTTATCCGAGATATTAAAAAATATCGCAGATTTTCCATGCAAACGGTCGGAAATTTTGCGATTTTTTGCCATTTTCAATGTTTTTGTTCCCATTTCTGATCAAGTAATCTCAGGTTAATATAAATTACTGGGTTTATAAAGAATTTTACGCTGAATCGAATGGTGATATAATAAATTGTGCACAATGTTTAGTTTCTAAGATATATGACAAAAAAACAGATGGATCTCGGTTTTTCTTTCATATCTTTGAAACAGTCAGTTCTAAAGGAATTTAACATGGATTTCCATTTCTTTCACCCCAAAATACATACATTCTGAGAGTTTTAACTTTATCCGAGATATTAAAAAATATCGTAGATTTTCCATGCAAACGGTCGGAAATTTAGCGATTCTTTGCCATTTTCAATGTTTTTGTTCCCATTTCTGATCAAGTAATCTCAGGTTAATATAAATTACCAGGTTTATAAAGAATTTTATGCTGAATCGAATGGTGATATAACAAATTGTGCACAATGTTTAATTTCTAAGATATATGACAAAAAAACAGATGGATCTCGGTTTTTCTTACATATCTTTGAAACAGCCTGTTCTAAAGGAATTTAACATGGATTTTCATTTCTTTCACCCCAAAATACATATATTCAGAGAGTTTTAACTTTATCCGAGATATTAAAAAATATCGCAGATTTTCCATGCAAACGGTCGGAAATTTTGCGATTTTTTGCCATTTTCAATGTTTTTGTTCCCATTTCTGATCAAGTAACCTCAGGTTAATATAAATTACTGGTTTTATAAAGAATTTTACGCTGAACCGAATGGTGATATAATAAATTGTGCACAATGTTTAATTTCTAAGATATATGACAAAAAAACAGATGGATCTCGGTTTTTCTTAAATATCATTGAAACAGCCTGTTCTAAAGGAATTTAACATGGATTTTCATTTCTTTCACCCCAAAATACATATATTCTGAGAGTTTTAACTCTATCCGAGATATTAAAAAATATCGCAGATTTTCCATGCAAACGGTCGGAAATTTTGCGATTTTTTGCCATTTTCAATATTTTTGTTCCCATTTCTGATCAAGTAATCTCAGGTTAATATAAATTACTGGGTTTATAAAGAATTTTACGCTGAATCGAACGGTGATATAATAAATTATGCACAATGTTTAGTTTCTAAGATATATGACAAAAAAACAGATGGATCTCGGTTTTTCTTTCATATCTTTGAAACAGTCAGTTCTAAAGGAATTTAACATGGATTTCCATCTCTTTCACCCCAAAATACATACATTCTGAGAGTTTCAACTTTATCCGAGATATTAAAAAATATCGCAGATTTTCCATGCAAACGGTCGGAAATTTTGCGATTTTTTGCCATTTTCAATGTTTTTGTTCCCATTTCTGATCAAGTAATCTCAGGTTAATATAAATTACTGGGTTTATAAAGAAATTTACGCTGAATCGAATGGTGATATAATAAATTGTGCACAATGTTTAGTTTCTAAGATATATGACAAAAAACAGATGGATCTCAGTTTTTTTTCATATCTTTGAAACAGTCAGTTCTAAAGGAATTTAACATGGATTTTCATTTCTTTCACCCCAAAATACATATATTCTGAGAGTTTTAACTTTATCCGAGATATTAAAAAATATCGCAGATTTTCCATGCAAACGGTCGGAAATTTTGCGATTTTTTGCCATTTTCAATGTTTTTGTTCCCATTTCTGATCAAATAATCTCAGGTTAATATAAATTACTGGGTTTATAAAGAATTTTACGCTGAATCGAATGGTGATATAATAAATTATGCACAATGTTTAGTTTCTAAGATATATGACAAAAAAACAGATGGATCTCGGTTTTTCTTTCATATCTTTGAAACAGTCAGTTCTAAAGGAATTTAACATGGATTTTCATTTCTTTCACCCCAAAATACATATATTCTGAGAGTTTTAACTTTATCCGAGATATTAAAAAATATCGCAGATTTTCCATGCAAACGGTCGGAAATTTTGCGATTTTTTGCCATTTTCAATGTTTTTGTTCCCATTTCTGATCAAATAATCTCAGGTTAATATAAATTACTGGGTTTATAAAGAATTTTACGCTGAATCGAATGGTGATATAATAAATTGTGCACAATGTTTAGTTTCTAAGATATATGACAAAAAAACAGATGGATCTCGGTTTTTCTTTCATATCTTTGAAACAGTCAGTTCTAAAGGAATTTAACATGGATTTCCATTTCTTTCACCCCAAAATACATACATTCTGAGAGTTTTAACTTTATCCGAGATATTAAAAAATATCGTAGATTTTCCGTGCAAACGGTCGGAAATTTAGCGATTCTTTGCCATTTTCAATGTTTTTGTTCCCATTTCTGATCAAGTAATCTCAGGTTAATATAAATTACCAGGTTTATAAAGAATTTTATGCTGAATCGAATGGTGATATAACAAATTGTGCACAATGTTTAATTTCTAAGATATATGACAAAAAAACAGATGGATCTCGGTTTTTCTTACATATCTTTGAAACAGCCTGTTCTAAAGGAATTTAACATGGATTTTCATTTCTTTCACCCCAAAATACATATATTCAGAGAGTTTTAACTTTATCCGAGATATTAAAAAATATCGCAGATTTTCCATGCAAACGGTCGGAAATTTTGCGATTTTTTGCCATTTTCAATATTTTTGTTCCCATTTCTGATCAAATAATCTCAGGTTAATATAAATTACTGGGTTTATAAAGAATTTTACGCTGAATCGAATGGTGATATAATAAATTGTGCACAATGTTTAGTTTCTAAGATATATGACAAAAAAACAGATGGATCTCGGTTTTTCTTTCATATCTTTGAAACAGTCAGTTCTAAAGGAATTTAACATGGATTTCCATTTCTTTCACCCCAAAATATATACATTCTGAGAGTTTTAACTTTATCCGAGATATTAAAAAATATCGTAGATTTTCCATGCAAACGGTCGGAAATTTTGCGATTCTTTGCCATTTTCAATGTTTTTGTTCCCATTTCTGATCAAGTAATCTCAGGTTAATATAAATTACCAGGTTTATAAAGAATTTTATGCTGAATCGAATGGTGATATAACAAATTGTGCACAATGTTTAATTTCTAAGATATATGACAAAAAAAAACAGATGGATCTCGGTTTTCTTACATATCTTTGAAACAGCCTGTTCTAAAGGAATTTAACATGGATTTTCATTTCTTTCACCCCAAAATCCATATATTCAGAGAGTTTTAACTTTATCCGAGATATTAAAAAATATCGCAGATTTTGCATGCAAACGGTCGGAAATTTTGCGATTTTTTGCCATTTTCAATGTTTTTGTTCCCATTTCTGATCAAGTAATCTCAGGTTAATATAAATTACCAGGTTTATAAAGAATTTTATGCTGAATCGAATGGTGTTATAACAAATTGTGCACAATGTTTAATTTCTAAGATATATGACAAAAAAACAGATGGATCTCGGTTTTTCTTACATATCATTGAAACAGCCTGTTCTAAAGGAATTTAACATGGATTTTCATTTCTTTCACCCCAAAATACATATATTCTGAGAGTTTTAACTCTATCCGAGATATTAAAAAATATCGCAGATTTTTCATGCAAACGGTCGGAAATTTAGCGATTTTTTGCCATTTTCAATGTTTTTGTTCCCATTTCTGATCAAGTAATCTCAGGTTAATATAAATTACTGGGTTTATAAAGAATTTTACGCTGAATCGAATGGTGATATAATAAATTATGCACAATGTTTAGTTTCTAAGATATATAACAAAAAAACAGATGGATCTCGGTTTTTCTTTCATATCTTTGAAACAGTCAGTTCTAAAGGAATTTAACATGGATTTCCATCTCTTTCACCCCAAAATACATACATTCTGAGAGTTTCAACTTTATCCGAGATATTAAAAAATATCGCAGATTTTCCATGCAAACGGTCGGAAATTTTGCGATTTTTTGCCATTTTCAATGTTTTTGTTCCCATTTCTGATCAAGTAATCTCAGGTTAATATAAATTACTGGGTTTATAAAGAATTTTACGCTGAATCGAATGGTGATATAATAAATTGTGCACAATGTTTAGTTTCTAAGATATATGACAAAAAAACAGATGGATCTCGGTTTTTCTTTCATATCTTTGAAACAGTCAGTTCTAAAGGCATTTAACATGGATTTCCATTTCTTTCACCCCAAGATACATACATTCTGAGAGTTTTATCTTTATCTCAGATATTAAAAAATATCGCAGATTTTCCATGCAAACGGTCGGAAATTTTGCGATTTTTTGCCATTTTCAATGTTTTTGTTCCCATTTCTGATCAAGTAATCTCAGGTTAATATAAATTACCAGGTTTATAAAGAATTTTATGCTGAATCGAATGGTGTTATAACAAATTGTGCACAATGTTTAATTTCTAAGATATATGACAAAAAAACAGATGGATCTCGGTTTTTCTTACATATCTTTGAAACAGCCTGTTCTAAAGGAATTTAACATGGATTTTCATTTCTTTCACCCCAAAATACATATATTCTGAGAGTTTTAACTTTATCCGAGATATTAAAAAATATCGCAGATTTTTCATGCAAACGGTCGGAAATTTTGCGATTTTTTGCCATTTTCAATGTTTTTGTTCCCATTTCTGATCAAGTAATCTCAGGTTAATATAAATTACTGGGTTTATAAAGAATTTTACGCTGAATCGAATGGTGATATAATAAATTATGCACAATGTTTAGTTTCTAAGATATATAACAAAAAAACAGATGGATCTCGGTTTTTCTTTCATATCTTTGAAACAGTCAGTTCTAAAGGAATTTAACATGGATTTCCATCTCTTTCACCCCAAAATACATACATTCTGAGAGTTTCAACTTTATCCGAGATATTAAAAAATATCGCAGATTTTCCATGCAAACGGTCGGAAATTTTGCGATTTTTTGCCATTTTCAATGTTTTTGTTCCCATTTCTGATCAAATAATCTCAGGTTAATATAAATTACTGGGTTTATAAAGAATTTTACGCTGAATGGAATGGTGATATAATAAATTGTGCACAATGTTTAGTTTCTAAGATATATGACAAAAAAACAGATGGATCTCGGATTTTCTTTCATATCTTTGAAACAGTCAGTTCTAAAGGAATTTAACATGGATTTCCATTTCTTTCACCCCAAAATACATACATTCTGAGAGTTTTATCTTTATCTCAGATATTAAAAAATATCGTAGATTTTCCATGCAAACGGTCGGAAATTTTGGGATTTTTTGCCATTTTCAATGTTTTTGTTCCCATTTCTGATCAAGTAATCTCAGGTTAATATAAATTACCCGGTTTATAAAGAATTTTACGCTGAATCGAATGGTGATATAATAAATTGTGCACAATGTTTAATTTCTAAGATATATGACAAAAAAACAGATGGATCTCGGTTTTTCTTACATATCTTTGAAACAGTCAGTTCTAAAGGATTTTAACATGGATTTCCATTTCTTTCACCCCAAAATACATACATTCTGAGAGTTTTAAGTTTATCTCAGATATTAAAAAATATCGCAGATTTTCCATGCAAACGGTCGGAAATTTTGCGATTTTTTGCCATTTTCAATGTTTTTGTTCCCATTTCTGATCAAGTAATCTCAGGTTAATATAAATTACTGGGTTTATAAAGAATTTTACGCTAAATCGAATGGTGATATAATAAATTGTGCACAATGTTTAGTTTCTAAGATATATGACAAAAAAACAGATGGATCTCGGTTTTTCTTTCATATCTTTGAAACTGTCAGTTCTAAAGGAATTTAACATGGATTTCCATTTCTTTCACCCCAAAATACATACATTCTGAGAGTTTTATCTTTATCTCAGATATTAAAAAATATCGTAGATTTTCCATGCAAACGGTCGGAAATTTAGCGATTCTTTGCCATTTTCAATGTTTTTGTTCCCATTTCTGATCAAGTAATCTCAGGTTAATATAAATTACCAGGTTTATAAAGAATTTTATGCTGAATCGAATGGTGATATAACAAATTGTGCACAATGTTTAATTTCTAAGATATATGACAAAAAAAAACAGATGGATCTCGGTTTTTCTTACATATATTTGAAAAAGCCTGTTCTAAAGGAATTTAACATGGATTTTCATTTCTTTCACCCCAAAATACATATATTCAGAGAGTTTTAACTTTATCCGAGATGTTAAAAAATATCGCAGATTTTCCATGCAAACGGTCGGAAATTTTGCGATTTTTTGCCATTTTCAATGTTTTTGTTCCCATTTCTGATCAAGTAATCTCAGGTTAATATAAATTACCAGGTTTATAAAGAATTTTATGCTGAATCGAATGGTGTTATAACAAATTGTGCACAATGTTTAATTTCTAAGATATATGACAAAAAAACAGATGGATCTCGGTTTTTCTTACATATCATTGAAACAGCCTGTTCTAAAGGAATTTAACATGGATTTCCATTTCTTTCACCCCAAAATACATATATTCTGAGAGTTTTAACTTTATCCGAGATATTAAAAAATATCGCAGATTTTCCATGCAAACGGTCGGAAATTTAGCGATTTTTTGCCATTTTCAATGTTTTTGTTCCCATTTCTGATCAAGTAATCTCAGGTTAATATAAATTACTGGGTTTATAAAGAATTTTACGCTGAATCGAATGTTGATATAATAAATTGTGCACAATGTTTAGTTTCTAAGATATATGACAAAAAAAAACAGATGGATCTCAGTTTTTTTACATATCTTTGAAACAGTCAGTTCTAAAGGAATTTAACATGGATTTTCATTTCTTTCACCCCAAAATACATATATTCTGAGAGTTTTAACTTTATCCGAGATATTAAAAAATATCGCAGATTTTCCATGCAAACGGTCGAAAATTTTGCGATTTTTTTGCCATTTTCAATGTTTTTGTTCCCATTTCTGATCAAGTAATCTCAGGTTAATATAAATTACTGGGTTTATAAAGAATTTTACGCTGAACCGAATGGTGATATAATAAATTATGCACAATGTTTAGTTTCTAAGATATATGACAAAAAAACAGATGGATCTCGGTTTTTCTTACATATCTTTGAAACAGCCTGTTCTAAAGGAATTTAACATGGATTTTCATTTCTTTCACCCCAAAATACATATATTCTGAGAGTTTTAACTTTATCGGAGATATTAAAAAATATCGCAGATTTTCCATGCAAACGGTCGGAAATTTTGCGATTTTTTGATATTTTCAATGTTTTTGTTCCCATTTCTGATCAAGTAATCTCAGGTTAATATAAATTACTGGGTTTATATAGAATTTTACGCTGAATCGAATGGTGATATAATAAATTGTGCACAATGTTTAGTTTCTAAGATATATGACAAAAAAACAGATGGATCTCGGTTTTTTTTCATATCTTTGAAACAGTCAGTTCTAAAGGAATTTAACATGGATTTCCATTTCTTTCACCCCAAAATACATATATTCTGAGAGTTTCATCTTTATCTCAGATATTAAAAAATATCGCAGATTTTCCATGCAAACGGTCGGAAATTTTGCGATTTTTTGCCATTTTCAATGTTTTTGTTCCCATTTCTGATCAAATAATCTCAGGTTAATACAAATTACTGGGTTTATAAAGAATTTTACGCTGAATGGAATGGTGATATAATAAATTGTGCACAATGTTTAGTTTCTAAGATATATGACAAAAAAACAGATGGATCTCGGTTTTTCTTTCATATCTTTGAAACAGTCAGTTCTAAAGGAATTTAACATGGATTTCCATTTCTTTCACCCCAAAATACATACATTCTGAGAGTTTTAACTTTATCCGAGATATTATAAAATATCGTAGATTTTCCATGCAAACGGTCGGAAATTTTGCGATTCTTTGCCATTTTCAATGTTTTTGTTCCCATTTCTGATCAAGTAATCTCAGGTTAATATAAATTACCGGGTTTATAAAGAATTTTATGCTGAATCGAATGGTGATATAACAAATTGTGCACAATGTTTAATTTCTAAGATATATGACAAAAAAAACAGATGGATCTCGGTTTTTCTTACATATCTTTGAAACAGCCTGTTCTAAAGGAATTTAACATGGATTTTCATTTCTTTCACCCCAAAATACATATATTCAGAGAGTTTTAACTTTATCCGAGATATTAAAAAATATCGCAGATTTTCCATGCAAACGGTCGGAAATTTTGCGATTTTTTGCCATTTTCAATGTTTTTGTTCCCATTTCTGATCAAGTAATGTCAGGTTAATATAAATTACCAGGTTTATAAAGAATTTTATGCTGAATCGAATGGTGTTATAACAAATTGTGCACAATGTTTAATTTCTAAGATATATGACAAAAAAACAGATGGATCTCGGTTTTTCTTACATATCATTGAAACAGCCTGTTCTAAAGGAATTTAACATGGATTTTCATTTCTTTCACCCCAAAATACATATATTCTGAGAGTTTTAACTCTATCCGAGATATTAAAAAATATCGCAGATTTTCCATGCAAACGGTCGGAAATTTTGCGATTTTTTGCCATTTTCAATGTTTTTGTTCCCATTTCTGATCAAGTAATCTCAGGTTAATATAAATTACTGGGTTTATAAAGAATTTCACGCTGAATCGAATGGTGATATAATAAATTACGCACAATGTTTAGTTTCTAAGATATATAACAAAAAAACAGATGGATCTCGGTTTTTCTTTCATATCTTTGAAACAGTCAGTTCTAAAGGAATTTAACATGGATTTCCATCTCTTTCACCCCAAAATACATACATTCTGAGAGTTTCAACTTTATCCGAGATATTAAAAAATATCGCAGATTTTCCATGCAAACGGTCGGAAATTTTGCGATTTTTGGCCATTTTCAATGTTTTTGTTCCCATTTCTGATCAAGTAATCTCAGGTTAATATAAATTACTGGGTTTATAAAGAGTTTTACGCTGAATCGAACGGTGATATAATAAATTGTGCACAATGTTTAGTTTCTAAGATATATGACAAAAAAAACAGATGGATCTCAGTTTTTTTACATATCTTTGAAACAGTCAGTTCTAAAGGAATTTAACATGGATTTTCATTTCTTTCACCCCAAAATACATATATTCTGAGAGTTTTAACTTTATCCGAGATATTAAAAAATATCGCAGATTTTCCATGCAAACGGTCGGAAATTTTGCGATTTTTTGCCATTTTCAATGTTTTTGTTCCCATTTCTGATCAAATAATCTCAGGTTAATATAAATTACTGGGTTTATAAAGAATTTTACGCTGAATCGAATGGTGATATAATAAATTGTGCACAATGTTTAGTTTCTAAGATATATGACAAAAAAACAGATGGATCTCGGTTTTTCTTTCATATCTTTGAAACAGTCAGTTCTAAAGGAATTTAACATGGATTTTCATTTCTTTCACCCCAAAATACATATATTCTGAGAGTTTTAACTTTATCCGAGATATTAAAAAATATCGCAGATTTTCCATGCAAACGGTCGGAAATTTTGCGATTTTTTGCCATTTTCAATGTTTTTGTTCCCATTTCTGATCAAATAATCTCAGGTTAATATAAATTACTGGGTTTATAAAGAATTTTACGCTGAATCGAATGGTGATATAACAAATTGTGCACAATGTTTAATTTCTAAGATATATGACAAAAAAAACAGACGGATCTCGGTTTTTCTTTCATATCTTTGAAACAGCCTGTTCTAAAGGAATTTAACATGGATTTTCATTTCTTTCACCCCAAAATACATATATTCTGAGAGTTTTAACTTTATCCGAGATATTAAAAAATATCGCAGATTTTCCATGCAAACGGTCGGAAATTTTGCGATTTTTTGCCATTTTCAATGTTTTTGTTCCCATTTCTGATCAAGTAATCTCAGGTTAATATAAATTACCAGGTTTATAAAGAATTTTATGCTGAATCGAATGGTGTTATAACAAATTGTGCACAATGTTTAATTTCTAAGATATATGACAAAAAAACAGATGGATCTCGGTTTTTCTTACATATCTTTGAAACAGCCTGTTCTAAAGGAATTTAACATGGATTTTCATTTCTTTCACCCCAAAATACATATATTCTGAGAGTTTTAACTCTATCCGAGATATTAAAAAATATCGCAGATTTTCCATGCAAACGGTCGGAAATTTTGCGATTTTTTGCCATTTTCAATGTTTTTGTTCCCATTTCTGATCAAGTAATCTCAGGTTAATATAAATTACTGGGTTTATAAAGAATTTCACGCTGAATCGAATGGTGATATAATAAATTACGCACAATGTTTAGTTTCTAAGATATATAACAAAAAAACAGATGGATCTCGGTTTTTCTTTCATATCTTTGAAACAGTCAGTTCTAAAGGAATTTAACATGGATTTCCATCTCTTTCACCCCAAAATACATACATTCTGAGAGTTTCAACTTTATCCGAGATATTAAAAAATATCGCAGATTTTCCATGCAAACGGTCGGAAATTTTGCGATTTTTTGCCATTTTCAATGTTTTTGTTCCCATTTCTGATCAAGTAATCTCAGGTTAATATAAATTACTGGGTTTATAAAGAATTTTACGCTGAATCGAACGGTGATATAATAAATTGTGCACAATGTTTAGTTTCTAAGATATATGACAAAAAACAGATGGATCTCAGTTTTTTTTCATATCTTTGAAACAGTCAGTTCTAAAGGAATTTAACATGGATTTTCATTTCTTTCACCCCAAAATACATATATTCTGAGAGTTTTAACTTTATCCGAGATATTAAAAAATATCGCAGATTTTCCATGCAAACGGTCGGAAATTTTGCGATTTTTTGCCATTTTCAATGTTTTTGTTCCCATTTCTGATCAAATAATCTCAGGTTAATATAAATTACTGGGTTTATAAAGAATTTTACGCTGAATCGAATGGTGATATAATAAATTGTGCACAATGTTTAGTTTCTAAGATATATGACAAAAAAACAGATGGATCTCGGTTTTTCTTTCATATCTTTGAAACAGTCAGTTCTAAAGGAATTTAACATGGATTTCCATTTCTTTCACCCCAAAATACATACATTCTGAGAGTTTTATCTTTATCTCAGATATTAAAAAATATCGCAGATTTTCCATGCAAACGGTCGGAAATTTTGCGATTTTTTGCCATTTTCAATGTTTTTGTTCCCATTTCTGATCAAATAATCTCAGGTTAATATAAATTACTGGGTTTATAAAGAATTTTACGCTGAATCGAATGGTGATATAATAAATTGTGCACAATGTTTAGTTTCTAAGATATATGACAAAAAAACAGATGGATCTCGGTTTTTCTTTCATATCTTTGAAACAGTCAGTTCTAAAGGAATTTAACATGGATTTTCATTTCTTTCACCCCAAAATACATAAATTCTGAGAGTTTTATCCTTATCTCAGATATTAAAAAATATCGCAGATTTTCCATGCAAACGGTCGGAAATTTTGCAATTTTTTGCCATTTTCAATGTTTTAGTTACCATTTCTGATCAAGTAATCTCAGGTTAATATAAATTTCTGGGATTATAAAGAATTTTACGCTGAATCGAATGGTGATATAACAAATTGTGCACAATGTTTAATTTCTAAGATATATGACAAAAAAACAGATGGATCTCGGTTTTTCTTACATATCTTTGAACCGGTCAGTTCTAAAGGAATTTAACATGGATTTTCATTTCTTTCACCCCAAAATACATATATTCTGAGATTTTTAACTTTATCCGAGATATTAAAAAATATCGCAGATTTTCCATGCAAACGGTCGGAAATTTTGCGATTTTTTGCCATTTTCAATATTTTTGTTCCCATTTCTGAACAAGTAACCTCAGGTTAATATAAATTTCTGGGATTATAAAGAATTTTACGCTGAATCGAATGGTGATATAATATATTGTGCACAATGTTTAGTTTCTAAGATATATGATAAAAATCAGATGGATCTCGGTTTTTCTTTCATATCTTTGAAACGGCTAACTCTAAAGGAATTTAACATGGATTTTCATTTCTTTCACCCCAAAATACATATATTCTGAGAGTTTTAACTTTATCCGAGATATTAAAAAATATCGCAGATTTTCCATGCAAACGGTCGGAAATTTTGCGATTTTTTGCCATTTTCAATGTTTTTGTTCCCATTTCTGATCAAATAATCTCAGCTTAATATAAATTACTGGGTTTATAAAGAATTTTACGCTGAATCGAATGGTGATATAATAAATTGTGCACAATGTTTAGTTTCTAAGATATATGACAAAAAAACAGATGGATCTCGGTTTTTCTTTCATATCTTTGAAACAGTCAGTTCTAAAGGAATTTAACATGGATTTCCATTTCTTTCACCCCAAAATACATACATTCTGAGAGTTTTATCTTTATCCGAGATATTAAGATATTTCGCAGATCTTTCATGCAAACGGTCGGAAATTTTGCGACTTTTTGCCATTTTCAATGTTTTTGTTCCCATTTCTGAACAAGTAACCTCAGGTTAATATAAATTTCTGGGATTATAAAGAATTTTACGCTGAATCGAATGGTGATATAATAAATTGTGCACAATGTTTAGTTTCTAAGATATATGATAAAAATCAGATGGATCTCGGTTTTTCTTTCATATCTTTGAAACAGCCAGTTCTAAAGGAATTTAACATGGATTTCCATCTCTTTCACCCCAAAATACATACATTCTGAGAGTTTCAACTTTATCCGAGATATTAAAAAATATCGCAGATTTTCCATGCAAACGGTCGGAAATTTTGCGATTTTTTGCCATTTTCAATGTTTTTGTTCCCATTTCTGATCAAGTAATCTCAGGTTAATATAAATTACTGGGTTTATAAAGAATTTTACGCTGAATCGAATGGTGATATAATAAATTGTGCACAATGTTTAGTTTCTAAGATATATGACAAAAAACAGATGGATCTCAGTTTTTTTTTCATATCTTTGAAACAGCCAGTTCTAAAGGAATTTAACACGGATTTTCGTTTCTTTCACCCCAAAATACATATATTCTGAGAGTTTTAACTTTATCCGAGATATTAAAAAATATCGCAGATTTTCCATGCAAACGGTCGGAAATTTTGCGATTTTTTGCCATTTTCAATGTTTTTGTTCCCATTTCGGATCAAATAATCTCAGGTTAATATAAATTACTGGGTTTATAAAGAATTTTACACTGAATCGAATGGTGATATAATATATTGTTCACAATGTTTAGTTTCTAAGATATATGACAAAAACCAGATGGATCTCGGTTTTTCTTTCATATCTTTGAAACGGTCAGTTCTAAAGGAATTTAACATGGATTTTCATTTCTTTCGCCCCAAAATACGTATATTCTGAGAGTTTTAACTTTATCCGAGATATTAAAAAATATCGCAGATTTTCCATGCAAACGGTCGGAAATTTTGCGATTTTTTGCCATTTTCAATGTTTTTGTTCCCATTTCTGATCAAATAATCTCAGGTTAATATAAATTACTGGGTTTATAAAGAATTTTACGCTGAATCGAATGGTGATATAACTAATTGTGCACAATGTTTAATTTCTAAGATATATGACAAAAAACAGATGGATCTCGGTTTTTCTTACATATCTTTGAAACAGCCTGTTCTAAAGGAATTTAACATGGATTTTCATTTCTTTCACCCCAAAATACATATATTCTGAGAGTTTTAACTTTATCCGAGATATTAAAAAATATCGCAGATTTTCCATGCAAACGGTCGGAAATTTTGCGATTTTTTGCCATTTTCAATGTTTTTGTTCCCATTTCTGATCAAGTAATCTCAGGTTAATATAAATTACTGGGTTTATAAAGAATTTTACGCTGAACCGAATGGTGATATAACAAATTGTGCACAATGTTTAATTTCTAAGATATATGACAAAAAAACAGATGGATCTCGGTTTTTCTTACATATCTTTGAAACAGTCAGTTCTAAAGGATTTTAACATGGATTTCCATTTCTTTCACCCCAAAATACATACATTCTGAGAGTTTTATCTTTATCTCAGATATTAAAAAATATCGCAGATTTTCCATGCAAACGGTCGGAAATTTTGCGATTTTTTGCCATTTTCAATGTTTTTGTTCCCATTTCTGATCAAATAATCTCAGGTTAATATAAATTACTGGGTTTATAAAGAATTTTACGCTGAATCGAATGGTGATATAATAAATTGTGCACAATGTTTAGTTTCTAAGATATATGACAAAAAACAGATGGATCTCGGTTTTTCTTTCATATCTTTGAAACAGTCAGTTCTAAAGGAATTTAACATGGATTTTCATTTCTTTCACCCCAAAATACATACATTCTGAGAGTTTTATCTTTATCTCAGATATTAAAAAATATCGTAGATTTTCCATGCAAACGGTCGGAAATTTTGCGATTTTTTGCCATTTTCAATGTTTTTGTTCCCATTTCTGATCAAGTAATCTCAGGTTAATATAAATTACCAGGTTTATAAAGAATTTTATGCTGAATCGAATGGTGATATAACAAATTGTGCACAATGTTTAATTTCTAAGATATATGACAAAAAAAACAGATGGATCTCGGTTTTTCTTACATATATTTGAAA
The DNA here is from genome assembly GCF_030347505.1 of Rhynchophorus ferrugineus. NCBI lineage: Eukaryota > Metazoa > Arthropoda > Insecta > Coleoptera > Curculionidae > Rhynchophorus > Rhynchophorus ferrugineus. The sequence continues at coordinate 86,143 of NW_027472908.1, forward strand.
AAGCCTGTTCTAAAGGAATTTAACATGGATTTTCATTTCTTTCACCCCAAAATACATATATTCAGAGAGTTTTAACTTTATCCGAGATGTTAAAAAATATCGCAGATTTTCCATGCAAACGGTCGGAAATTTTGCGATTTTTTGCCATTTTCAATGTTTTTGTTCCCATTTCTGATCAAGTAATCTCAGGTTAATATAAATTACCAGGTTTATAAAGAATTTTATGCTGAATCGAATGGTGTTATAACAAATTGTGCACAATGTTTAATTTCTAAGATATATGACAAAAAAACAGATGGATCTCGGTTTTTCTTACATATCTTTGAAACAGCCTGTTCTAAAGGAATTTAACATGGATTTTCATTTCTTTCACCCCAAAATACATATATTCTGAGAGTTTTAACTTTATCCGAGATATTAAAAAATATCGCAGATTTTCCATGCAAACGGTCGGAAATTTTGCGATTTTTTGCCATTTTCAATGTTTTTGTTCCCATTTCTGATCAAGTAATCTCAGGTTAATATAAATTACCAGGTTTATAAAGAATTTTATGCTGAATCGAATGGTGTTATAACAAATTGTGCACAATGTTTAATTTCTAAGATATATGACAAAAAAACAGATGGATCTCGGTTTTTCTTACATATCTTTGAAACAGCCTGTTCTAAAGGAATTTAACATGGATTTTCATTTCTTTCACCAAAAAATACATATATTCTGAGAGTTTTAACTCTTTCAGAGATATTAAAAAATATCGCAGATTTTCCATGCAAACGGTCGGAAATTTTGCGATTTTTTGCCATTTTCAATGTTTTTGTTCCCATTTCTGATCAAATAATCTCAGATTAATATAAATTACTGGGTTTATAAAGAATTTTACGCTGAATCGAGTGGTGATATAATAAATTGTGCACAATGTTTAGTTTCTAAGATGTATGACAAAAAAACAGATGGATCTCGGTTTTTCTTTCATATCTTTGAAACAGTCAGTTCTAAAGGAATTTAACATGGATTGCCATTTCTTTCACCCGAAAATACATACATTCTGAGAGTTTTATCTTTATCTCAGATATTAAAAAATATCGCAGATTTTCCATGCAAACGGTCGGAAATTTTGCGATTTTTTGCCATTTTCAATGTTTTTGTTCCCATTTCTGATCAAATAATCTCAGGTTAATATAAATTACTGGGTTTATAAAGAATTTTACGCTGAATCGAATGGTGATATAACAAATTATGCACAATGTTTAGTTTCTAAGATATATGACAAAAAAACAGCTGGATCTCGGTTTTTCTTTCATATCTTTGAAACAGTCAGTTCTAAAGTAATTTAACATGGATTTCCATTTCTTTCACCCCAAAATACATACATTCTGAGAGTTTTAACTTTATCCGAGATATTAAAAAATATCGCAGATTTTCCATGCAAACGGTCGGAAATTTTGCGATTTTTTGCCATTTTCAATGTTTTTGTTCCCATTTCTGATCAAGTAATCTCAGGTTAATATAAATTACTGGGTTTATAAAGAATTTTACGCTGAATCGAATGGTGATATAATAAATTGTGCACAATGTTTAGTTTCTAAGATATATGACAAAAAATACAGATGGATCTCGGTTTTTCTTTCATATCTTTGAAACAGTCAGTTCTAAAGTAATTTAACATGGATTTCCATTTCTTTCACCCCAATATACATATATTCAGAGAGTTTTAACTTTATCCGAGATATTAAAAAATATCGCAGATTTTCCATGCAAACGGTCGGAAATTTTGCGATTTTTTGCCATTTTCAATGTTTTTGTTCCCATTTCTGATCAAGTAATCTCAGGTTAATATAAATTACTGGGTTTATAAAGAATTTTACGCTGAATCGAATGGTGATATAATAAATTATGCACAATGTTTAGTTTCTAAGATATATGACAAAAAGCAGATGGATCTCGGTTTTTCTTTCATATCTTTGAAACAGTCAGTTCTAAAGTAATTTAACATGGATTTCCATTTCTTTCACCCCGAAATACATACATTCTGAGAGTTTTAACTTTATCCGAGATATTAAAAAATATCGCAGATTTTCCATGCAAACGGTCGGAAATTTTGCGATTTTTTGCCATTTTCAATGTTTTTGTTCCCATTTCTGATCAAGTAATCTCAGGTTAATATAAATTACTGGGTTTATGAAGAATTTTACGCTGAATCGAATGGTGATATAATAAATTGTGCACAATGTTTAGTTTCTAAGATATATGACAAAAAAACAGATGGATCTCAGTTTTTCTTTCATATCTTTGAAACAGTCAGTTCTAAAGGAATTTAACATGGATTTCCATTTCTTTCACCCCAAAATACATACATTCTGAGAGTTTTAACTTTATCCGAGATATTAAAAAATATCGCAGATTTTCCATGAAAACGGTCGGAAATTTTGCGATTTTTTGCCATTTTCAATGTTTTTGTTCCCATTTCTGATCAAATAATCTCAGGTTAATATAAATTACTGGGTTTATAAAGAATTTTATGCTGAATCGAATGGTGATATAATAAATTATGCACAATGTTTAGTTTCTAAGATATATGACAAAAAAACAGATGGATCTCGGTTTTTCTTTCATATCTTTGAAACAGGCAGTTCTAAAGTAATTTAACATGGATTTCCATTTCTTTCACCCCAAAATACATACATTCTGAGAGTTTTAACTTTATCCGAGATATTAAAAAATATCGCAGATTTTCCATGCAAACGGTCGGAAATTTTGCGTTTTTTTGCCATTTTCATTGTTTTTGTTCCCATTTCTGATCAAGTAATCTCAGGTTAATATAAATTACTGGGTTTATGAAGAATTTTACGCTGAATCGAATGGTGATATAATAAATTGTGCACAATGTTTAGTTTCTAAGATATATGACAAAAAAACAGATGGATCTCAGTTTTTCTTTCATATCTTTGAAACAGTCAGTTCTAAAGGAATTTAACATGGATTTCCATTTCTTTCACCCCAAAATACATACATTCTGAGAGTTTTAACTTTATCCGAGATATTAAAAAATATCGCAGATTTTCCATGAAAACGGTCGGAAATTTTGCGATTTTTTGCCATTTTCAATGTTTTTGTTCCCATTTCTGATCAAATAATCTCAGGTTAATATAAATTACTGGGTTTATAAAGAATTTTATGCTGAATCGAATGGTGATATAATAAATTATGCACAATGTTTAGTTTCTAAGATATATGACAAAAAAACAGATGGATCTCGGTTTTTCTTTCATATCTTTGAAACAGTCAGTTCTAAAGTAATTTAACATGGATTTCCATTTCTTTCACCCCAAAATACATACATTCTGAGAGTTTTAACTTTATCCGAGATATTAAAAAATATCGCAGATTTTCCATGCAAACGGTCGGAAATTTTGCGATTTTTTGCCATTTTCAATGTTTTTGTTCCCATTTCTGAACAAGTAACCTCAGGTTAATATAAATTTCTGGGATTATAAAGAATTTTACGCTGAATCGAATGGTGATATAATAAATTGTGCACAATGTTTAGTTTCTAAGATATATGACAAAAAAACAGATGGATCTCAGTTTTTCTTTCATATCTTTGAAACAGTCAGTTCTAAAGGAATTTAACATGGATTTCCATTTCTTTCACCCCAAAATACATACATTCTGAGAGTTTTAACTTTATCCGAGATATTAAAAAATATCGCAGATTTTCCATGAAAACGGTCGGAAATTTTGCGATTTTTTGCCATTTTCAATGTTTTTGTTCCCATTTCTGAACAAGTAACCTCAGGTTAATATAAATTTCTGGGATTATAAAGAATTTTACGCTGAATCGAATGGTGATATAATAAATTATGCACAATGTTTAGTTTCTAAGATATATGACAAAAAAACAGATGGATCTCGGTTTTTCTTTCATATCTTTGAAACAGTCAGTTCTAAAGTAATTTAACATGGATTTCCATTTCTTTCACCCCAAAATACATACATTCTGAGAGTTTTAACTTTATCCGAGATATTAAAAAATATCGCAGATTTTCCATGCAAACGGTCGGAAATTTTGCGATTTTTTGCCATTTTCAATGTTTTTGTTCCCATTTCTGATCAAGTAATCTCAGGTTAATATAAATTACTGGGTTTATGAAGAATTTTACGCTGAATCGAATGGTGATATAATAAATTGTGCACAATGTTTAGTTTCTAAGATATATGACAAAAAAACAGATGGATCTCAGTTTTTCTTTCATATCTTTGAAACAGTCAGTTCTAAAGGAATTTAACATGGATTTCCATTTCTTTCACCCCAAAATACATACATTCTGAGAGTTTTAACTTTATCCGAGATATTAAAAAATATCGCAGATTTTCCATGAAAACGGTCGGAAATTTTGCGATTTTTTGCCATTTTCAATGTTTTTGTTCCCATTTCTGATCAAATAATCTCAGGTTAATATAAATTACTGGGTTTATAAAGAATTTTATGCTGAATCGAATGGTGATATAATAAATTATGCACAATGTTTAGTTTCTAAGATATATGACAAAAAAACAGATGGATCTCGGTTTTTCTTTCATATCTTTGAAACAGGCAGTTCTAAAGTAATTTAACATGGATTTCCATTTCTTTCACCCCAAAATACATACATTCTGAGAGTTTTAACTTTATCCGAGATATTAAAAAATATCGCAGATTTTCCATGCAAACGGTCGGAAATTTTGCGATTTTTTGCCATTTTCAATGTTTTTGTTCCCATTTCTGATCAAGTAATCTCAGGTTAATATAAATTACTGGGTTTATGAAGAATTTTACGCTGAATCGAATGGTGATATAATAAATTGTGCACAATGTTTAGTTTCTAAGATATATGACAAAAAAACAGATGGATCTCAGTTTTTCTTTCATATCTTTGAAACAGTCAGTTCTAAAGGAATTTAACATGGATTTCCATTTCTTTCACCCCAAAATACATACATTCTGAGAGTTTTAACTTTATCCGAGATATTAAAAAATATCGCAGATTTTCCATGAAAACGGTCGGAAATTTTGCGATTTTTTGCCATTTTCAATGTTTTTGTTCCCATTTCTGATCAAATAATCTCAGGTTAATATAAATTACTGGGTTTATAAAGAATTTTATGCTGAATCGAATGGTGATATAATAAATTATGCACAATGTTTAGTTTCTAAGATATATGACAAAAAAACAGATGGATCTCGGTTTTTCTTTCATATCTTTGAAACAGTCAGTTCTAAAGTAATTTAACATGGATTTCCATTTCTTTCACCCCAAAATACATACATTCTGAGAGTTTTAACTTTATCCGAGATATTAAAAAATATCGCAGATTTTCCATGCAAACGGTCGGAAATTTTGCGATTTTTTGCCATTTTCAATGTTTTTGTTCCCATTTCTGAACAAGTAACCTCAGGTTAATATAAATTTCTGGGATTATAAAGAATTTTACGCTGAATCGAATGGTGATATAATATATTGTGCACAATGTTTAGTTTCTAAGATATATGATAAAAATCAGATGGATCTCGGTTTTTCTTTCATAACTTTGAAACGGCTAACTCTAAAGGAATTTAACATGGATTTTCATTTCTTTCACCCCAAAATACATATATTCTGAGAGTTTTATCTTTATCCGAGATATTAAGATATTTCGCAGATCTTTCATGCAAACGGTCGGAAATTTTGCGATTTTTTGCCATTTTCAATGTTTTTATTCCCATTTCTGAACAAGTAACCTCAGGTTAATATAAATTTCTGGGATTATAAAGAATTTTATGCTGAATCGAATGGTGATATAACAAATTGTGCACAATGTTTAATTTCTAAGATATATGACAAAAAAACAGATGGATCTCGGTTTTTCTTACATATCTTTGAAACAGTCAGTTCTAAAGGAATTTAACATGGATTTCCATTTCTTTCACCCCAAAATACATACATTCTGAGAGTTTTATCTTTATCTCAGATATTAAAAAATATCGCAGATTTTCCATGCAAACGGTCGGAAATTTTGCGATTTTTTGCCATTTTCAATGTTTTTGTTCCCATTTCTGATCAAATAATCTCAGGTTAATATAAATTACTGGGTTTATAAAGAATTTTACGCTGAATCGAATGGTGATATAATAAATTGTGCACAATGTTTAGTTTCTAAGATATATGACAAAAAAACAGATGGATCTCAGTTTCTCTTTCATATCTTTGAAACAGTCAGTTCTAAAGGAATTTAACATGGATTTCCATTTCTTTCACCCCAAAATACATACATTCTGAGAGTTTTATCTTTATCCGAGATATTAAGATATTTCGCAGATCTTTCATGCAAACGGTCGGAAATTTTGCGATTTTTTGCCATTTTCAATGTTTTTGTTCCCATTTCTGAACAAGTAACCTCAGGTTAATATAAATTTCTGGGATTATAAAGAATTTTACGCTGAATCGAATGGTGATATAATAAATTGTGCACAATGTTTAGTTTCTAAGATATATGATAAAAATCAGATGGATCTCGATTTTTCTTTCATATCTTTGAAACAGCCAGTTCTAAAGGAATTTAACATGGATTTCCATCTCTTTCACCCCAAAATACATACATTCTGAGAGTTTCAACTTTATCCGAGATATTAAAAAATATCGCAGATTTTCCATGCAAACGGTCGGAAATTTTGCGATTTTTTGCCATTTTCAATGTTTTTGTTCCCATTTCTGATCAAGTAATCTCAGGTTAATATAAATTACTGGGTTTATAAAGAATTTTACGCTGAATCGAATGGTGATATAATAAATTGTGCACAATGTTTAGTTTCTAAGATATATGACAAAAAACAGATGGATCTCGGTTTTTTTTCATATCTTTGAAACAGTCAGTTCTAAAGGAATTTAACATGGATTTTCATTTCTTTCACCCCAAAATACATATATTCTGAGAGTTTTAACTTTATCCGAGATATTAAAAAATATCGCAGATTTTCCATGCAAACGGTCGGAAATTTTGCGATTTTTTGCCATTTTCAATGTTTTTGTTCCCATTTCTGATCAAATAATCTCAGGTTAATATAAATTACTGGGTTTATAAAGAATTTTACGCTGAATCGAATGGTGATATAATAAATTGTGCACAATGTTTAGTTTCTAAGATATATGACAAAAAAACAGATGGATCTCGGTTTTTCTTTCATATCTTTGAAACAGTCAGTTCTAAAGGAATTTAACATGGATTTTCATTTCTTTCACCCCAAAATACATATATTCTGAGAGTTTTAACTTTATCCGAGATATTAAAAAATATCGCAGATTTTCCATGCAAACGGTCGGAAATTTTGCGATTTTTTGCCATTTTCAATGTTTTTGTTCCCATTTCTGATCAAATAATCTCAGGTTAATATAAATTACTGGGTTTATAAAGAATTTTACGCTGAATCGAATGGTGATATAACAAATTGTGCACAATGTTTAATTTCTAAGATATATGACAAAAAACAGATGGATCTCGGTTTTTCTTACATATCTTTGAAACAGCCTGTTCTAAAGGAATTTAACATGGATTTTCATTTCTTTCACCCCAAAATACATATATTCTGAGAGTTTTAACTTTATCCGAGATATTAAAAAATATCGCAGATTTTCCATGCAAACGGTCGGAAATTTTGCGATTTTTTGCCATTTTCAATGTTTTTGTTCCCATTTCTGATCAAGTAATCTCAGGTTAATATAAATTACTGGGTTTATAAAGAATTTTACGCTGAACCGAATGGTGATATAATAAATTGTGCACAATGTTTAATTTCTAAGATATATGACAAAAAAACAGATGGATCTCGGTTTTTCTTACATATCTTTGAAACAGTCAGTTCTAAAGGATTTTAACATGGATTTCCATTTCTTTCACCCCAAAATACATACATTCTGAGAGTTTTATCTTTATCTCAGATATTAAAAAATATCGCAGATTTTCCATGCAAACGGTCGGAAATTTTGCGATTTTTTGCCATTTTCAATGTTTTTGTTCCCATTTCTGATCAAATAATCTCAGGTTAATATAAATTACTGGGTTTATAAAGAATTTTACGCTGAATCGAATGGTGATATAATAAATTGTGCACAATGTTTAGTTTCTAAGATATATGACAAAAAACAGATGGATCTCGGTTTTTCTTTCATATCTTTGAAACAGTCAGTTCTAAAGGAATTTAACATGGATTTTCATTTCTTTCACCCCAAAATACATACATTCTGAGAGTTTTATCTTTATCTCAGATATTAAAAAATATCGTAGATTTTCCATGCAAACGGTCGGAAATTTTGCGATTTTTTGCCATTTTCAATGTTTTTGTTCCCATTTCTGATCAAGTAATCTCAGGTTAATATAAATTACCAGGTTTATAAAGAATTTTATGCTGAATCGAATGGTGATATAACAAATTGTGCACAATGTTTAATTTCTAAGATATATGACAAAAAAAACAGATGGATCTCGGTTTTTCTTACATATATTTGAAAAAGCCTGTTCTAAAGGAATTTAACATGGATTTTCATTTCTTTCACCCCAAAATACATATATTCAGAGAGTTTTAACTTTATCCGAGATGTTAAAAAATATCGCAGATTTTCCATGCAAACGGTCGGAAATTTTGCGATTTTTTGCCATTTTCAATGTTTTTGTTCCCATTTCTGATCAAGTAATCTCAGGTTAATATAAATTACCAGGTTTATAAAGAATTTTATGCTGAATCGAATGGTGTTATAACAAATTGTGCACAATGTTTAATTTCTAAGATATATGACAAAAAAACAGATGGATCTCGGTTTTTCTTACATATCTTTGAAACAGCCTGTTCTAAAGGAATTTAACATGGATTTTCATTTCTTTCACCCCAAAATACATATATTCTGAGAGTTTTAACTTTATCCGAGATATTAAAAAATATCGCAGATTTTCCATGCAAACGGTCGGAAATTTTGCGATTTTTTGCCATTTTCAATGTTTTTGTTCCCATTTCTGATCAAGTAATCTCAGGTTAATATAAATTACCAGGTTTATAAAGAATTTTATGCTGAATCGAATGGTGTTATAACAAATTGTGCACAATGTTTAATTTCTAAGATATATGACAAAAAAACAGATGGATCTCGGTTTTTCTTACATATCTTTGAAACAGCCTGTTCTAAAGGAATTTAACATGGATTTTCATTTCTTTCACCAAAAAATACATATATTCTGAGAGTTTTAACTCTTTCAGAGATATTAAAAAATATCGCAGATTTTCCATGCAAACGGTCGGAAATTTTGCGATTTTTTGCCATTTTCAATGTTTTTGTTCCCATTTCTGATCAAATAATCTCAGATTAATATAAATTACTGGGTTTATAAAGAATTTTACGCTGAATCGAGTGGTGATATAATAAATTGTGCACAATGTTTAGTTTCTAAGATGTATGACAAAAAAACAGATGGATCTCGGTTTTTCTTTCATATCTTTGAAACAGTCAGTTCTAAAGGAATTTAACATGGATTGCCATTTCTTTCACCCGAAAATACATACATTCTGAGAGTTTTATCTTTATCTCAGATATTAAAAAATATCGCAGATTTTCCATGCAAACGGTCGGAAATTTTGCGATTTTTTGCCATTTTCAATGTTTTTGTTCCCATTTCTGATCAAATAATCTCAGGTTAATATAAATTACTGGGTTTATAAAGAATTTTACGCTGAATCGAATGGTGATATAACAAATTATGCACAATGTTTAGTTTCTAAGATATATGACAAAAAAACAGCTGGATCTCGGTTTTTCTTTCATATCTTTGAAACAGTCAGTTCTAAAGTAATTTAACATGGATTTCCATTTCTTTCACCCCAAAATACATACATTCTGAGAGTTTTAACTTTATCCGAGATATTAAAAAATATCGCAGATTTTCCATGCAAACGGTCGGAAATTTTGCGATTTTTTGCCATTTTCAATGTTTTTGTTCCCATTTCTGATCAAGTAATCTCAGGTTAATATAAATTACTGGGTTTATAAAGAATTTTACGCTGAATCGAATGGTGATATAATAAATTGTGCACAATGTTTAGTTTCTAAGATATATGACAAAAAAACAGATGGATCTCGGTTTTTCTTTCATATCTTTGAAACAGTCAGTTCTAAAGTAATTTAACATGGATTTCCATTTCTTTCACCCCAATATACATATATTCAGAGAGTTTTAACTTTATCCGAGATATTAAAAAATATCGCAGATTTTCCATGCAAACGGTCGGAAATTTTGCGATTTTTTGCCATTTTCAATGTTTTTGTTCCCATTTCTGATCAAGTAATCTCAGGTTAATATAAATTACTGGGTTTATAAAGAATTTTACGCTGAATCGAATGGTGATATAATAAATTGTGCACAATGTTTAGTTTCTAAGATATATGACAAAAAAACAGATGGATCTCGGTTTTTCTTTCATATCTTTGAAACAGTCAGTTCTAAAGGAATTTAACATGGATTTCCATTTCTTTCACCCCAAAATACATACATTCTGAGAGTTTTATCTTTATCTCAGATATTAAAAAATATCGCAGATTTTCCATGCAAACGGTCGGAAATTTTGCGATTTTTTGCCATTTTCAATGTTTTTGTTCCCATTTCTGATCAAATAATCTCAGATTAATATAAATTACTGGGTTTATAAAGAATTTTACGCTGAATCGAATGGTGATATAATAAATTATGCACAATGTTTAGTTTCTAAGATATATGACAAAAAGCAGATGGATCTCGGTTTTTCTTTCATATCTTTGAAACAGTCAGTTCTAAAGTAATTTAACATGGATTTCCATTTCTTTCACCCCGAAATACATACATTCTGAGAGTTTTAACTTTATCCGAGATATTAAAAAATATCGCAGATTTTCCATGCAAACGGTCGGAAATTTTGCGATTTTTTGCCATTTTCAATGTTTTTGTTCCCATTTCTGATCAAGTAATCTCAGGTTAATATAAATTACTGGGTTTATGAAGAATTTTACGCTGAATCGAATGGTGATATAATAAATTGTGCACAATGTTTAGTTTCTAAGATATATGACAAAAAAACAGATGGATCTCAGTTTTTCTTTCATATCTTTGAAACAGTCAGTTCTAAAGGAATTTAACATGGATTTCCATTTCTTTCACCCCAAAATACATACATTCTGAGAGTTTTAACTTTATCCGAGATATTAAAAAATATCGCAGATTTTCCATGAAAACGGTCGGAAATTTTGCGATTTTTTGCCATTTTCAATGTTTTTGTTCCCATTTCTGATCAAATAATCTCAGGTTAATATAAATTACTGGGTTTATAAAGAATTTTATGCTGAATCGAATGGTGATATAATAAATTATGCACAATGTTTAGTTTCTAAGATATATGACAAAAAAACAGATGGATCTCGGTTTTTCTTTCATATCTTTGAAACAGGCAGTTCTAAAGTAATTTAACATGGATTTCCATTTCTTTCACCCCAAAATACATACATTCTGAGAGTTTTAACTTTATCCGAGATATTAAAAAATATCGCAGATTTTCCATGCAAACGGTCGGAAATTTTGCGATTTTTTGCCATTTTCAATGTTTTTGTTCCCATTTCTGATCAAGTAATCTCAGGTTAATATAAATTACTGGGTTTATGAAGAATTTTACGCTGAATCGAATGGTGATATAATAAATTGTGCACAATGTTTAGTTTCTAAGATATATGACAAAAAAACAGATGGATCTCAGTTTTTCTTTCATATCTTTGAAACAGTCAGTTCTAAAGGAATTTAACATGGATTTCCATTTCTTTCACCCCAAAATACATACATTCTGAGAGTTTTAACTTTATCCGAGATATTAAAAAATATCGCAGATTTTCCATGAAAACGGTCGGAAATTTTGCGATTTTTTGCCATTTTCAATGTTTTTGTTCCCATTTCTGATCAAATAATCTCAGGTTAATATAAATTACTGGGTTTATAAAGAATTTTATGCTGAATCGAATGGTGATATAATAAATTATGCACAATGTTTAGTTTCTAAGATATATGACAAAAAAACAGATGGATCTCGGTTTTTCTTTCATATCTTTGAAACAGTCAGTTCTAAAGTAATTTAACATGGATTTCCATTTCTTTCACCCCAAAATACATACATTCTGAGAGTTTTAACTTTATCCGAGATATTAAAAAATATCGCAGATTTTCCATGCAAACGGTCGGAAATTTTGCGATTTTTTGCCATTTTCAATGTTTTTGTTCCCATTTCTGAACAAGTAACCTCAGGTTAATATAAATTTCTGGGATTATAAAGAATTTTACGCTGAATCGAATGGTGATATAATATATTGTGCACAATGTTTAGTTTCTAAGATATATGATAAAAATCAGATGGATCTCGGTTTTTCTTTCATAACTTTGAAACGGCTAACTCTAAAGGAATTTAACATGGATTTTCATTTCTTTCACCCCAAAATACATATATTCTGAGAGTTTTATCTTTATCCGAGATATTAAGATATTTCGCAGATCTTTCATGCAAACGGTCGGAAATTTTGCGATTTTTTGCCATTTTCAATGTTTTTATTCCCATTTCTGAACAAGTAACCTCAGGTTAATATAAATTTCTGGGATTATAAAGAATTTTATGCTGAATCGAATGGTGATATAACAAATTGTGCACAATGTTTAATTTCTAAGATATATGACAAAAAAACAGATGGATCTCGGTTTTTCTTACATATCTTTGAAACAGTCAGTTCTAAAGGAATTTAACATGGATTTCCATTTCTTTCACCCCAAAATACATACATTCTGAGAGTTTTATCTTTATCTCAGATATTAAAAAATATCCCAGATTTTCCATGCAAACGGTTGGAAATTTTGCGATTTTTTGCCATTTTCAATGTTTTTGTTCCCATTTCTGATCAAATAATCTCAGGTTAATATAAATTACTGGGTTTATAAAGAATTTTACGCTGAATCGAATGGTGATATAATAAATTGTGCACAATGTTTAGTTTCTAAGATATATGACAAAAAAACAGATGGATCTCAGTTTCTCTTTCATATCTTTGAAACAGTCAGTTCTAAAGGAATTTAACATGGATTTCCATTTCTTTCACCCCAAAATACATACATTCTGAGAGTTTTAACTTTATCCGAGATATTAAAAAATATCGCAGATTTTCCATGAAAACGGTCGGAAATTTTGCGATTTTTTGCCATTTTCAATGTTTTTGTTCCCATTTCTGATCAAATAATCTCAGGTTAATATAAATTACTGGGTTTATAAAGAATTTTACGCTGAATCGAATGGTGATATAATAAATTATGCACAATGTTTAGTTTCTAAGATATATGACAAAAAAACAGATGGATCTCGGTTTTTCTTTCATATCTTTGAAACAGTCAGTTCTAAAGTAATTTAACATGGATTTCCATTTCTTTCACCCCAAAATACATACATTCTGAGAGTTTTAACTTTATCCGAGATATTAAAAAATATCGCAGATTTTCCATGCAAACGGTCGGAAATTTTGCGATTTTTTGCCATTTTCAATGTTTTTGTTCCCATTTCTGATCAAGTAATCTCAGGTTAATATAAATTACTGGGTTTATAAAGAATTTTACGCTGAATCGAATGGTGATATAATAAATTGTGCACAATGTTTAGTTTCTAAGATATATGACAAAAAAACAGATGGATCTCGGTTTTTCTTTCATATCTTTGAAACAGTCAGTTCTAAAGTAATTTAACATGGATTTCCATTTCTTTCACCCCAATATACATATATTCAGAGAGTTTTAACTTTATCCGAGATATTAAAAAATATCGCAGATTTTCCATGCAAACGGTCGGAAATTTTGCGATTTTTTGCCATTTTCAATGTTTTTGTTCCCATTTCTGATCAAGTAATCTCAGGTTAATATAAATTACTGGGTTTATAAAGAATTTTACGCTGAATCGAATGGTGATATAATAAATTGTGCACAATGTTTAGTTTCTAAGATATATGACAAAAAAACAGATGGATCTCGGTTTTTCTTTCATATCTTTGAAACAGTCAGTTCTAAAGGAATTTAACATGGATTTCCATTTCTTTCACCCCAAAATACATACATTCTGAGAGTTTTATCTTTATCTCAGATATTAAAAAATATCGCAGATTTTCCATGCAAACGGTCGGAAATTTTGCGATTTTTTGCCATTTTCAATGTTTTTGTTCCCATTTCTGATCAAATAATCTCAGATTAATATAAATTACTGGGTTTATAAAGAATTTTACGCTGAATCGAATGGTGATATAATAAATTATGCACAATGTTTAGTTTCTAAGATATATGACAAAAAGCAGATGGATCTCGGTTTTTCTTTCATATCTTTGAAACAGTCAGTTCTAAAGTAATTTAACATGGATTTCCATTTCTTTCACCCCGAAATACATACATTCTGAGAGTTTTAACTTTATCCGAGATATTAAAAAATATCGCAGATTTTCCATGCAAACGGTCGGAAATTTTGCGATTTTTTGCCATTTTCAATGTTTTTGTTCCCATTTCTGATCAAGTAATCTCAGGTTAATATAAATTACTGGGTTTATGAAGAATTTTACGCTGAATCGAATGGTGATATAATAAATTGTGCACAATGTTTAGTTTCTAAGATATATGACAAAAAAACAGATGGATCTCAGTTTTTCTTTCATATCTTTGAAACAGTCAGTTCTAAAGGAATTTAACATGGATTTCCATTTCTTTCACCCCAAAATACATACATTCTGAGAGTTTTAACTTTATCCGAGATATTAAAAAATATCGCAGATTTTCCATGAAAACGGTCGGAAATTTTGCGATTTTTTGCCATTTTCAATGTTTTTGTTCCCATTTCTGATCAAATAATCTCAGGTTAATATAAATTACTGGGTTTATAAAGAATTTTATGCTGAATCGAATGGTGATATAATAAATTATGCACAATGTTTAGTTTCTAAGATATATGACAAAAAAACAGATGGATCTCGGTTTTTCTTTCATATCTTTTAAACAGGCAGTTCTAAAGTAATTTAACATGGATTTCCATTTCTTTCACCCCAAAATACATACATTCTGAGAGTTTTAACTTTATCCGAGATATTAAAAAATATCGCAGATTTTCCATGCAAACGGTCGGAAATTTTGCGATTTTTTGCCATTTTCAATGTTTTTGTTCCCATTTCTGATCAAGTAATCTCAGGTTAATATAAATTACTGGGTTTATGAAGAATTTTACGCTGAATCGAATGGTGATATAATAAATTGTGCACAATGTTTAGTTTCTAAGATATATGACAAAAAAACAGATGGATCTCAGTTTTTCTTTCATATCTTTGAAACAGTCAGTTCTAAAGGAATTTAACATGGATTTCCATTTCTTTCACCCCAAAATACATACATTCTGAGAGTTTTAACTTTATCCGAGATATTAAAAAATATCGCAGATTTTCCATGAAAACGGTCGGAAATTTTGCGATTTTTTGCCATTTTCAATGTTTTTGTTCCCATTTCTGATCAAATAATCTCAGGTTAATATAAATTACTGGGTTTATAAAGAATTTTATGCTGAATCGAATGGTGATATAATAAATTATGCACAATGTTTAGTTTCTAAGATATATGACAAAAAAACAGATGGATCTCGGTTTTTCTTTCATATCTTTGAAACAGTCAGTTCTAAAGTAATTTAACATGGATTTCCATTTCTTTCACCCCAAAATACATACATTCTGAGAGTTTTAACTTTATCCGAGATATTAAAAAATATCGCAGATTTTCCATGCAAACGGTCGGAAATTTTGCGATTTTTTGCCATTTTCAATGTTTTTGTTCCCATTTCTGAACAAGTAACCTCAGGTTAATATAAATTTCTGGGATTATAAAGAATTTTACGCTGAATCGAATGGTGATATAATATATTGTGCACAATGTTTAGTTTCTAAGATATATGATAAAAATCAGATGGATCTCGGTTTTTCTTTCATAACTTTGAAACGGCTAACTCTAAAGGAATTTAACATGGATTTTCATTTCTTTCACCCCAAAATACATATATTCTGAGAGTTTTATCTTTATCCGAGATATTAAGATATTTCGCAGATCTTTCATGCAAACGGTCGGAAATTTTGCGATTTTTTGCCATTTTCAATGTTTTTATTCCCATTTCTGAACAAGTAACCTCAGGTTAATATAAATTTCTGGGATTATAAAGAATTTTATGCTGAATCGAATGGTGATATAACAAATTGTGCACAATGTTTAATTTCTAAGATATATGACAAAAAAACAGATGGATCTCGGTTTTTCTTACATATCTTTGAAACAGTCAGTTCTAAAGGAATTTAACATGGATTTCCATTTCTTTCACCCCAAAATACATACATTCTGAG
Organism: Rhynchophorus ferrugineus; assembly: GCF_030347505.1. Classification (NCBI taxonomy): domain Eukaryota; kingdom Metazoa; phylum Arthropoda; class Insecta; order Coleoptera; family Curculionidae; genus Rhynchophorus; species Rhynchophorus ferrugineus. The sequence continues at coordinate 102,601 of NW_027472908.1, forward strand.
AGTTTTATCTTTATCTCAGATATTAAAAAATATCCCAGATTTTCCATGCAAACGGTTGGAAATTTTGCGATTTTTTGCCATTTTCAATGTTTTTGTTCCCATTTCTGATCAAATAATCTCAGGTTAATATAAATTACTGGGTTTATAAAGAATTTTACGCTGAATCGAATGGTGATATAATAAATTGTGCACAATGTTTAGTTTCTAAGATATATGACAAAAAAACAGATGGATCTCAGTTTCTCTTTCATATCTTTGAAACAGTCAGTTCTAAAGGAATTTAACATGGATTTCCATTTCTTTCACCCCAAAATACATACATTCTGAGAGTTTTAACTTTATCCGAGATATTAAAAAATATCGCAGATTTTCCATGCAAACGGTCGGAAATTTTGCGATTTTTTGCCATTTTCAATGTTTTTGTTCCCATTTCTGATCAAATAATCTCAGGTTAATATAAATTACTGGGTTTATAAAGAATTTTACGCTGAATCGAATGGTGATATAATAAATTATGCACAATGTTTAGTTTCTAAGATATATGACAAAAAAACAGATGGATCTCGGTTTTTCTTTCATATCTTTGAAACAGTCAGTTCTAAAGTAATTTAACATGGATTTCCATTTCTTTCACCCCAAAATACATACATTCTGAGAGTTTTAACTTTATCCGAGATATTAAAAAATATCGCAGATTTTCCATGCAAACGGTCGGAAATTTTGCGATTTTTTGCCATTTTCAATGTTTTTGTTCCCATTTCTGATCAAGTAATCTCAGGTTAATATAAATTACTGGGTTTATAAAGAATTTTACGCTGAATCGAATGGTGATATAATAAATTGTGCACAATGTTTAGTTTCTAAGATATATGACAAAAAAACAGATGGATCTCGGTTTTTCTTTCATATCTTTGAAACAGTCAGTTCTAAAGTAATTTAACATGGATTTCCATTTCTTTCACCCCAATATACATATATTCTGAGAGTTTTAACTTTATCCGAGATATTAAAAAATATCGCAGATTTTCCATGCAAACGGTCGGAAATTTTGCGATTTTTTGCCATTTTCAATGTTTTTGTTCCCATTTCTGATCAAGTAATCTCAGGTTAATATAAATTACTGGGTTTATAAAGAATTTTACGCTGAATCGAATGGTGATATAATAAATTGTGCACAATGTTTAGTTTCTAAGATATATGACAAAAAAACAGATGGATCTCGGTTTTTCTTTCATATCTTTGAAACAGTCAGTTCTAAAGGAATTTAACATGGATTTCCATTTCTTTCACCCCAAAATACATACATTCTGAGAGTTTTAACTTTATCCGAGATATTAAAAAATATCGCAGATTTTCCATGAAAACGATCGGAAATTTTGCGATTTTTTGCCATTTTCAATGTTTTTGTTCCCATTTCTGATCAAGTAATCTCAGGTTAATATAAATTACTGGGTTTATAAAGAATTTTACGCTGAATCGAATGGTGATATAATAAATTGTGCACAATGTTTAGTTTCTAAGATATATGACAAAAAAACAGATGGATCTCGGTTTTTCTTACATATCTTTGAAACAGTCAGTTCTAAAGGATTTTAACATGGATTTCCATTTCTTTCACCCCAAAATACATACATTCTGAGAGTTTTATCTTTATCTCAGATATTAAAAAATATCGCAGATTTTCCATGCAAACGGTCGGAAATTTTGCGATTTTTTGCCATTTTCAATGTTTTTGTTCCCATTTCTGATCAAATAATCTCAGGTTAATATAAATTACTGGGTTTATAAAGAATTTTACGCTGAATCGAATGGTGATATAATAAATTGTGCACAATGTTTAGTTTCTAAGATATATGACAAAAAGCAGATGGATCTCGGTTTTTCTTTCATATCTTTGAAACAGTCAGTTCTAAAGGAATTTAACATGGATTTTCATTTCTTTCACCCCAAAATACATACATTCTGAGAGTTTTATCTTTATCTCAGATATTAAAAAATATCGTAGATTTTCCATGCAAACGGTCGGAAATTTTGCGATTTTTTGCCATTTTCAATGTTTTTGTTCCCATTTCTGATCAAGTAATCTCAGGTTAATATAAATTACCAGGTTTATAAAGAATTTTATGCTGAATCGAATGGTGATATAACAAATTGTGCACAATGTTTAATTTCTAAGATATATGACAAAAAAAGCAGATGGATCTCGGTTTTTCTTACATATCTTTGAAACAGCCTGTTCTAAAGGAATTTAACATGGATTTTCATTTCTTTCACCCCAAAATACATATATTCAGAGAGTTTTAACTTTATCCGAGATATTAAAAAATATCGCAGATTTTCCATGCAAACGGTCGGAAATTTTGCGATTTTTTGCCATTTTCAATGTTTTTGTTCCCATTTCTGATCAAGTAATCTCAGGTTAATATAAATTACCAGGTTTATAAAGAATTTTATGCTGAATCGAATGGTGTTATAACAAATTGTGCACAATGTTTAATTTCTAAGATATATGACAAAAAAACAGATGGATCTCGGTTTTTCTTACATATCATTGAAACAGCCTGTTCTAAAGGAATTTAACATGGATTTTCATTTCTTTCACCCCAAAATACATATATTCTGAGAGTTTTAACTCTATCCGAGATATTAAAAAATATCGCAGATTTTCCATGCAAACGGTCGGAAATTTTGCGATTTTTTGCCATTTTCAATGTTTTTGTTCCCATTTCTGATCAAGTAATCTCAGGTTAATATAAATTACTGGGTTTATAAAGAATTTTACGCTGAATCGAATGGTGATATAATAAATTATGCACAATGTTTAGTTTCTAAGATATATGACAAAAAAACAGATGGATCTCGGTTTTTCTTTCATATCTTTGAAACAGTCAGTTCTAAAGGAATTTAACATGGATTTCCATCTCTTTCACCCCAAAATACATACATTCTGAGAGTTTTAACTTTATCCGAGATATTAAAAACTATCGCAGATTTTCCATGCAAACGGTCGGAAATTTTGCGATTTTTTGCCATTTTCAATGTTTTTGTTCCCATTTCTGATCAAGTAATCTCAGGTTAATATAAATTACTGGGTTTATAAAGAATTTTACGCTGAATCGAATGGTGATATAATAAATTGTGCACAATGTTTAGTTTCTAAGATATATGACAAAAAACAGATGGATCTCAGTTTTTTTTCATATCTTTGAAACAGTCAGTTCTAAAGGAATTTAACATGGATTTTCATTTCTTTCACCCCAAAATACATATATTCTGAGAGTTTTAACTTTATCCGAGATATTAAAAAATATCGCAGATTTTCCATGCAAACGGTCGGAAATTTTGCGATTTTTTGCCATTTTCAATGTTTTTGTTCCCATTTCTGATCAAGTAATCTCAGGTTAATATAAATTACTGGGTTTATAAAGAATTTTACGCTGAACCGAATGGTGATATAATAAATTGTGCACAATGTTTAGTTTCTAAGATATATGACAAAAAAACAGATGGATCTCGGTTTTTCTTTCATATCTTTGAAACAGTCAGTTCTAAAGTATTTTAACATGGATTTCCATTTCTTTCACCCCAATATACATATATTCTGAGAGTTTTAACTTTATCCGAGATATTAAAAAATATCGCAGATTTTCCATGCAAACGGTCGGAAATTTTGCGATTTTTTGCCATTTTCAATGTTTTTGTTCCCATTTCTGATCAAGTAATCTCAGGTTAATATAAATTACCAGGTTTATAAAGAATTTTATGCTGAATCGAATGGTGTTATAACAAATTGTGCACAATGTTTAATTTCTAAGATATATGACAAAAAAACAGATGGATCTCGGTTTTTCTTTCATATCTTTGAAACAGTCAGTTCTAAAGGATTTTAACATGGATTTCCATTTCTTTCACCCCAAAATACATACATTCTGAGAGTTTTATCTTTATCTCAGATATTAAAAAATATCGCAGATTTTCCATGCAAACGGTCGGAAATTTTGCGATTTTTTGCCATTTTCAATGTTTTTGTTCCCATTTCTGATCAAATAATCTCAGGTTAATATAAATTACTGGGTTTATAAAGAATTTTATGCTGAATCGAATGGTGATATAACAAATTGTGCACAATGTTTAATTTCTAAGATATATGACAAAAAAAAACAGATGGATCTCGGTTTTTCTTTCATATCTTTGAAACAGCCTGTTCTAAAGGAATTTAACATGGATTTTCATTTCTTTCACCCCAAAATACATATATTCTGAGAGTTTTAACTTTATCCGAGATATTAAAAAATATCGCAGATTTTCCATGCAAACGGTCGGAAATTTTGCGATTTTTTGCCATTTTCAATGTTTTTGTTCCCATTTCTGATCAAGTAATCTCAGGTTAATATAAATTACCAGGTTAATAAAGAATTTTATGCTGAATCGAATGGTGTTATAACAAATTGTGCACAATGTTTAATTTCTAAGATATATGACAAAAAAACAGATGGATCTCGGTTTTTCTTACATATCATTGAAACAGCCTGTTCTAAAGGAATTTAACATGGATTTTCATTTCTTTCACCCCAAAATACATATATTCTGAGAGTTTTAACTCTATCCGAGATATTAAAAAATATCGCAGATTTTCCATGCAAACGGTCGGAAATTTTGCGATTTTTTGCCATTTTCAATATTTTTGTTCCCATTTCTGATCAAGTAATCTCAGGTTAATATAAATTACTGGGTTTATAAAGAATTTTACGCTGAATCGAATGGTGATATAATAAATTATGCACAATGTTTAGTTTCTAAGATATATGACAAAAAAACAGATGGATCTCGGTTTTTCTTTCATATCTTTGAAACAGTCAGTTCTAAAGGAATTTAACATGGATTTCCATCTCTTTCACCCCAAAATACATACATTCTGAGAGTTTTAACTTTATCCGAGATATTAAAAAATATCGCAGATTTTCCATGCAAACGGTCGGAAATTTTGCGATTTTTTGCCATTTTCAATGTTTTTGTTCCCATTTCTGATCAAGTAATCTCAGGTTAATATAAATTACTGGGTTTATAAAGAATTTTACGCTGAATCGAATGGTGATATAATAAGTTATGCACAATGTTTAGTTTCTAAGATATATGACAAAAAAACAGATGGATCTCGGTTTATCTTTCATATCTTTGAAACAGTCCGTTCTAAAGTAATTTAACATGGATTTCCATTTCTTTCACCCCAAAATACATACATTCTGAGAGTTTTAACTTTATCCGATATATTAAAAAATATCGCAGATTTTCCATGCAAACGGTCGGAAATTTTGCGATTTTTTGCCATTTTCAATATTTTTGTTCCCATTTCTGATCAAGTAATCTCAGGTTAATATAAATTACTGGGTTTATAAAGAATTTTACGCTGAATCGAATGGTGATATAATATATTGTGCACAATGTTTAGTTTCTAAGATATATGACAAAAAAACAGATGGATCTCGGTTTTTCTTTCATATCTTTGAAACAGTCAGTTCTAAAGGAATTTAACATGGATTTTCATTTCTTTCACCCCAAAATACATATATTCTGAGAGTTTTAACTTTATCCGAGATATTAAAAAATATCGCAGATTTTCCATGCAAACGGTCGGAAATTTTGCGATTTTTTGCCATTTTCAATGTTTTTGTTCCCATTTCTGATCAAGTAATCTCAGGTTAATATAAATTACTGGGTTTATAAAGAATTTTACGCTGAATCGAATGGTGATATAATAAATTGTGCACAATGTTTAGTTTCTAAGATATATGACAAAAAACAGATAGATCTCGATTTTTCTTTCATATCTTTTAAACAGTCAGTTCTAAAGGAATTTAACATGGATTTTCATTTCTTTCACCCCAAAATACATATATTCTGAGAGTTTTAACTTTATCCGAGATATTAAATAATATCGCAGATTTTCCATGCAAACGGTCGGAAATTTTGCGATTCTTTGCCATTTTCAATGTTTTTGTTCCCATTTCTGATCAAGTAATCTCAGGTTAATATAAATTGCCAGGTTTATAAAGAATTTTATGCTGAATCGAATGGTGATATAACAAATTGTGCACAATGTTTAATTTCTAAGATATATGACAAAAAAAACAGATGGATCTCGGTTTTTCTTACATATCTTTGAAACAGCCTGTTCTAAAGGAATTTAACATGGATTTTCATTTCTTTCACCCCAAAATACATATATTCAGAGAGTTTTAACTTTATCCGAGATGTTAAAAAATATCGCAGATTTTCCATGCAAACGGTCGGAAATTTTGCGATTTTTTGCCATTTTCAATGTTTTTGTTCCCATTTCTGATCAAGTAATCTCAGGTTAATATAAATTACCAGGTTTATAAAGAATTTTATGCTGAATCGAATGGTGTTATAACAAATTGTGCACAATGTTTAATTTCTAAGATATATGACAAAAAAACAGATGGATCTCGGTTTTTCTTACATATCATTGAAACAGCCTGTTCTAAAGGAATTTAACATGGATTTTCATTTCTTTCACCCCAAAATACATATATTCTGAGAGTTTTAACTTTATCCGAGATATTAAAAAATATCGCAGATTTTCCATGCAAACGGTCGGAAATTTTGCGATTTTTTGCCATTTTCAATGTTTTTGTTCCCATTTCTGATCAAGTAATCTCAGGTTAATATAAATTACTGGGTTTATAAAGAATTTTACGCTGAATCGAATGGTGATATAATAAGTTGTGCACAATGTTTAGTTTCTAAGATATATGACAAAAAACAGATGGATCTCAGTTTTTTTTCATATCTTTGAAACAGTCAGTTCTAAAGGAATTTAACATGGATTTTCATTTATTTCACCCCAAAATACATATATTCTGAGAGTTTTAACTTTATCCGAGATATTAAAAAATATCGCAGATTTTCCATGCAAACGGTCGAAAATTTTGCGATTTTTTTGCCATTTTCAATGTTTTTGTTCCCATTTCTGATCAAGTAATCTCAGGTTAATATAAATTACTGGGTTTATAAAGAATTTTACGCTGAACCGAATGGTGATATAATAAATTATGCACAATGTTTAGTTTCTAAGATATATGACAAAAAAACAGATGGATCTCGGTTTTTCTTACATATCTTTGAAACAGCCTGTTCTAAAGGAATTTAACATGGATTTTCATTTCTTTCACCCCAAAATACATATATTCTGAGAGTTTTAACTTTATCGGAGATATTAAAAAATATCGCAGATTTTCCATGCAAACGGTCGGAAATTTTGCGATTTTTTGATATTTTCAATGTTTTTGTTCCCATTTCTGATCAAGTAATCTCAGGTTAATATAAATTACTGGGTTTATATAGAATTTTACGCTGAATCGAATGGTGATATAATAAATTGTGCACAATGTTTAGTTTCTAAGATATATGACAAAAAAACAGATGGATCTCGGTTTTTTTTCATATCTTTGAAACAGTCAGTTCTAAAGGAATTTAACATGGATTTTCATTTCTTTCACCCCAAAATACATATATTCTGAGAGTTTTATCTTTATCTCAGATATTAAAAAATATCGCAGATTTTCCATGCAAACGGTCGGAAATTTTGCGATTTTTTGCCATTTTCAATGTTTTTGTTCCCATTTCTGATCAAATAATCTCAGGTTAATACAAATTACTGGGTTTATAAAGAATTTTACGCTGAATCGAATGGTGATATAATAAATTGTGCACAATGTTTAGTTTCTAAGATATATGACAAAAAAACAGATGGATCTCGGTTTTTCTTTCATATCTTTGAAACGGTCAGTTCTAAAGGAATTTAACATGGATTTTCATTTCTTTCACCCCAAAATACATAAATTCTGAGAGTTTTATCCTTATCTCAGATATTAAAAAATATCGCAGATTTTCCATGCAAACGGTCGGAAATTTTGCAATTTTTTGCCATTTTCAATGTTTTAGTTACCATTTCTGATCAAGTAATCTCAGGTTAATATAAATTTCTGGGATTATAAAGAATTTTACGCTGAATCGAATGGTGATATAACAAATTGTGCACAATGTTTAATTTCTAATATATATGACAAAAAAGCAGATGGATCTCGGTTTTTCTTACATATCTTTGAACCGGTCAGTTCTAAAGGAATTTAACATGGATTTTCATTTCTTTCACCCCAAAATACATATATTCTGAGATTTTTAACTTTATCCGAGATATTAAAAAATATCGCAGATTTTCCATGCAAACGGTCGGAAATTTTGCGATTTTTTGCCATTTTCAATATTTTTGTTCCCATTTCTGAACAAGTAACCTCAGGTTAATATAAATTTCTGGGATTATAAAGAATTTTACGCTGAATCGAATGGTGATATAATAAATTGTGCACAATGTTTAGTTTCTAAGATATATGATAAAAATCAGATGGATCTCGATTTTTCTTTCATATCTTTGAAACAGCCAGTTCTAAAGGAATTTAACATGGATTTTCGTTTCTTTCACCCCAAAATACATATATTCTGAGAGTTTTAACTTTATCCGAGATATTAAAAAATATCGCAGATTTTCCATGCAAACGGTCGGAAATTTTGCGATTTTTTGCCATTTTCAATGTTTTTGTTCCCATTTCTGATCAAATAATCTCAGCTTAATATAAATTACTGGGTTTATAAAGAATTTTACGCTGAATCGAATGGTGATATAATAAATTGTGCACAATGTTTAGTTTCTAAGATATATGACAAAAAAACAGATGGATCTCGGTTTTTCTTTCATATCTTTGAAACAGTCAGTTCTAAAGGAATTTAACATGGATTTCCATTTCTTTCACCCCAAAATACATACATTCTGAGAGTTTTATCTTTATCCGAGATATTAAGATATTTCGCAGATCTTTCATGCAAACGGTCGGAAATTTTGCGATTTTTTGCCATTTTCAATGTTTTTGTTCCCATTTCTGAACAAGTAACCTCAGGTTAATATAAATTTCTGGGATTATAAAGAATTTTACGCTGAATCGAATGGTGATATAATATATTGTGCACAATGTTTAGTTTCTAAGATATATGATAAAAATCAGATGGATCTCGGTTTTTCTTTCATAACTTTGAAACGGCTAACTCTAAAGGAATTTAACATGGATTTTCATTTCTTTCACCCCAAAATACATATATTCTGAGAGTTTTATCTTTATCCGAGATATTAAGATATTTCGCAGATCTTTCATGCAAACGGTCGGAAATTTTGCGATTTTTTGCCATTTTCAATGTTTTTATTCCCATTTCTGAACAAGTAACCTCAGGTTAATATAAATTTCTGGGATTATAAAGAATTTTATGCTGAATCGAATGGTGATATAACAAATTGTGCACAATGTTTAATTTCTAAGATATATGACAAAAAAACAGATGGATCTCTGTTTTTCTTACATATCTTTGATACAGTCAGTTCTAAAGGAATTTAACATGGATTTCCATTTCTTTCACCCCAAAATACATACATTCTGAGAGTTTTATCTTTATCTCAGATATTAAAAAATATCCCAGATTTTCCATGCAAACGGTCGGAAATTTTGCGATTTTTTGCCATTTTCAATGTTTTTGTTCCCATTTCTGATCAAATAATCTCAGGTTAATATAAATTACTGGGTTTATAAAGAATTTTACGCTGAATCGAATGGTGATATAATAAATTGTGCACAATGTTTAGTTTCTAAGATATATGACAAAAAAACAGATGGATCTCAGTTTCTCTTTCATATCTTTGAAACAGTCAGTTCTAAAGGAATTTAACATGGATTTCCATTTCTTTCACCCCAAAATACATACATTCTGAGAGTTTTAACTTTATCCGAGATATTAAAAAATATCGCAGATTTTCCATGAAAACGGTCGGAAATTTTGCGATTTTTTGCCATTTTCAATGTTTTTGTTCCCATTTCTGATCAAATAATCTCAGGTTAATATAAATTACTGGGTTTATAAAGAATTTTACGCTGAATCGAATGGTGATATAATAAATTATGCACAATGTTTAGTTTCTAAGATATATGACAAAAAAACAGATGGATCTCGGTTTTTCTTTCATATCTTTGAAACAGTCAGTTCTAAAGTAATTTAACATGGATTTCCATTTCTTTCACCCCAAAATACATACATTCTGAGAGTTTTAACTTTATCCGAGATATTAAAAAATATCGCAGATTTTCCATGCAAACGGTCGGAAATTTTGCGATTTTTTGCCATTTTCAATGTTTTTGTTCCCATTTCTGATCAAGTAATCTCAGGTTAATATAAATTACTGGGTTTATAAAGAATTTTACGCTGAATCGAATGGTGATATAATAAATTGTGCACAATGTTTAGTTTCTAAGATATATGACAAAAAAACAGATGGATCTCGGTTTTTCTTTCATATCTTTGAAACAGTCAGTTCTAAAGTAATTTAACATGGATTTCCATTTCTTTCACCCCAATATACATATATTCTGAGAGTTTTAACTTTATCCGAGATATTAAAAAATATCGCAGATTTTCCATGCAAACGGTCGGAAATTTTGCGATTTTTTGCCATTTTCAATGTTTTTGTTCCCATTTCTGATCAAGTAATCTCAGGTCAATATAAATTACTGGGTTTATAAAGAATTTTACGCTGAATCGAATGGTGATATAATAAATTGTGCACAATGTTTAGTTTCTAAGATATATGACAAAAAAACAGATGGATCTCGGTTTTTCTTTCATATCTTTGAAACAGTCAGTTCTAAAGGAATTTAACATGGATTTCCATTTCTTTCACCCCAAAATACATACATTCTGAGAGTTTTAACTTTATCCGAGATATTAAAAAATATCGCAGATTTTCCATGAAAACGGTCGGAAATTTTGCGATTTTTTGCCATTTTCAATGTTTTTGTTCCCATTTCTGATCAAGTAATCTCAGGTTAATATAAATTACTGGGTTTATAAAGAATTTTACGCTGAATCGAATGGTGATATAATAAATTGTGCACAATGTTTAGTTTCTAAGATATATGACAAAAAAACAGATGGATCTCGGTTTTTCTTTCATATGTTTGAAACAGTCAGTTCTAAAGGAATTTAACATGGATTTTCATTTCTTTCACCCCAAAATACATAAATTCTGAGAGTTTTATCCTTATCTCAGATATTAAAAAATATCGCAGATTTTCCATGCAAACGGTCGGAAATTTTGCAATTTTTTGCCATTTTCAGTGTTTTAGTTACCATTTCTGATCAAGTAATCTCAGGTTAATATAAATTTCTGGGATTATAAAGAATTTTACGCTGAATCGAATGGTGATATAACAAATTGTGCACAATGTTTAATTTCTAAGATATATGACAAAAAAACAGATGGATCTCGGTTTTTCTTACATATCTTTGAACCGGTCAGTTCTAAAGGAATTTAACATGGATTTTCATTTCTTTCACCCCAAAATACATATATTCTGAGATTTTTAACTTTATCCGAGATATTAAAAAATATCGCAGATTTTCCATGCAAACGGTCGGAAATTTTGCGATTTTTTGCCATTTTCAATATTTTTGTTCCCATTTCTGATCAAGTAATCTCAGGTTAATATAAATTACCAGGTTTATAAAGAATTTTAGGCTGAATCGAATGGTGATATAACAAATTGTGCACAATGTTTAATTTCTAAGATATATGACAAAAAAACAGATGGATCTCGGTTTTTCTTACATATCATTGAAACAGCCTGTTCTAAAGGAATTTAACATGGATTTTCATTTCTTTCACCCCAAAATACATATATTCTGAGAGTTTTAACTCTATCCGAGATATTAAAAAATATCGCAGATTTTCCATGCAAACGGTCGGAAATTTTGCGATTTTTTGCCATTTTCAATATTTTTGTTCCCATTTCTGATCAAGTAATCTCAGGTTAATATAAATTACTGGGTTTATAAAGAATTTTACGCTGAATCGAATGGTGATATAATAAATTGTGCACAATGTTTAGTTTCTAAGATATATGACAAAAAAACAGATGGATCTCGGTTTTTCTTTCATATCTTTGAAACAGTCAGTTCTAAAGGAATTTAACATGGATTTCCATCTCTTTCACCCCAAAATACATACATTCTGAGAGTTTTAACTTTATCCGAGATATTAAAAAATATCGCAGATTTTCCATGCAAACGGTCGGAAATTTTGCGATTTTTTGCCATTTTCAATGTTTTTGTTCCCATTTCTGATCAAGTAATCTCAGGTTAATATAAATTACTGGGTTTATAAAGAATTTTACGCTGAATCGAATGGTGATATAATAAGTTATGCACAATGTTTAGTTTCTAAGATATATGACAAAAAAACAGATGGATCTCGGTTTATCTTTCATATCTTTGAAACAGTCCGTTCTAAAGTAATTTAACATGGATTTCCATTTCTTTCACCCGAAAATACATACATTCTGAGAGTTTTAACTTTATCCGATATATTAAAAAATATCGCAGATTTTCCATGCAAACGGTCGGAAATTTTGCGATTTTTTGCCATTTTCAATATTTTTGTTCCCATTTCTGATCAAGTAATCTCAGGTTAATATAAATTACTGGGTTTATAAAGAATTTTACGCTGAATCGAATGGTGATATAATATATTGTGCACAATGTTTAGTTTCTAAGATATATGACAAAAAAACAGATGGATCTCGGTTTTTCTTTCATATCTTTGAAACAGTCAGTTCTAAAGGAATTTAACATGGATTTTCATTTCTTTCACCCCAAAATACATATATTCTGAGAGTTTTAACTTTATCCGAGATATTAAATAATATCGCAGATTTTCCATGCAAACGGTCGGAAATTTTGCGATTTTTTGCCATTTTCAATGTTTTTGTTCCCATTTCTGATCAAGTAGTCTCAGGTTAATATAAATTACTGGGTTTATAAAGAATTTTACGCTGAATCGAATGGTGATATAATAAATTGTGCACAATGTTTAGTTTCTAAGATATATGACAAAAAACAGATGGATCTCGGTTTTTCTTTCATATCTTTTAAACAGTCAGTTCTAAAGGAATTTAACATGGATTTTCATTTCTTTCACCCCAAAATACATATATTCTGAGAGTTTTAACTTTATCCGAGATATTAAATAATATCGCAGATTTTCCATGCAAACGGTCGGAAATTTTGCGATTCTTTGCCATTTTCAATGTTTTTGTTCCCATTTCTGATCAAGTAATCTCAGGTTAATATAAATTGCCAGGTTTATAAAGAATTTTATGCTGAATCGAATGGTGATATAACAAATTGTGCACAATGTTTAATTTCTAAGATATATGACAAAAAAAACAGATGGATCTCGGTTTTTCTTACATATCTTTGAAACAGCCTGTTCTAAAGGAATTTAACATGGATTTTCATTTCTTTCACCCCAAAATACATATATTCAGAGAGTTTTAACTTTATCCGAGATGTTAAAAAATATCGCAGATTTTCCATGCAAACGGTCGGAAATTTTGCGATTTTTTGCCATTTTCAATGTTTTTGTTCCCATTTCTGATCAAGTAATCTCAGGTTAATATAAATTACCAGGTTTATAAAGAATTTTATGCTGAATCGAATGGTGTTATAACAAATTGTGCACAATGTTTAATTTCTAAGATATATGACAAAAAAACAGATGGATCTCGGTTTTTCTTACATATCATTGAAACAGCCTGTTCTAAAGGAATTTAACATGGATTTTCATTTCTTTCACCCCAAAATACATATATTCTGAGAGTTTTAACTTTATCCGAGATATTAAAAAATATCGCAGATTTTCCATGCAAACGGTCGGAAATTTTGCGATTTTTTGCCATTTTCAATGTTTTTGTTCCCATTTCTGATCAAGTAATCTCAGGTTAATATAAATTACTGGGTTTATAAAGAATTTTACGCTGAATCGAATGGTGATATAATAAGTTGTGCACAATGTTTAGTTTCTAAGATATATGACAAAAAACAGATGGATCTCAGTTTTTTTTCATATCTTTGAAACAGTCAGTTCTAAAGGAATTTAACATGGATTTTCATTTATTTCACCCCAAAATACATATATTCTGAGAGTTTTAACTTTATCCGAGATATTAAAAAATATCGCAGATTTTCCATGCAAACGGTCGAAAATTTTGCGATTTTTTTGCCATTTTCAATGTTTTTGTTCCCATTTCTGATCAAGTAATCTCAGGTTAATATAAATTACTGGGTTTATAAAGAATTTTACGCTGAACCGAATGGTGATATAATAAATTATGCACAATGTTTAGTTTCTAAGATATATGACAAAAAAACAGATGGATCTCGGTTTTTCTTACATATCTTTGAAACAGCCTGTTCTAAAGGAATTTAACATGGATTTTCATTTCTTTCACCCCAAAATACATATATTCTGAGAGTTTTAACTTTATCGGAGATATTAAAAAATATCGCAGATTTTCCATGCAAACGGTCGGAAATTTTGCGATTTTTTGATATTTTCAATGTTTTTGTTCCCATTTCTGATCAAGTAATCTCAGGTTAATATAAATTACTGGGTTTATATAGAATTTTACGCTGAATCGAATGGTGATATAATAAATTGTGCACAATGTTTAGTTTCTAAGATATATGACAAAAAAACAGATGGATCTCGGTTTTTTTTCATATCTTTGAAACAGTCAGTTCTAAAGGAATTTAACATGGATTTTCATTTCTTTCACCCCAAAATACATATATTCTGAGAGTTTTATCTTTATCTCAGATATTAAAAAATATCGCAGATTTTCCATGCAAACGGTCGGAAATTTTGCGATTTTTTGCCATTTTCAATGTTTTTGTTCCCATTTCTGATCAAATAATCTCAGGTTAATATAAATTACTGGGTTTATAAAGAATTTTACGCTGAATCGAATGGTGATATAATAAATTGTGCACAATGTTTAGTTTCTAAGATATACGACAAAAAAACAGATGGATCTCGGTTTTTCTTTCATATCTTTGAAACGGTCAGTTCTAAAGGAATTTAACATGGATTTTCATTTCTTTCACCCCAAAATACATAAATTCTGAGAGTTTTATCCTTATCTCAGATATTAAAAAATATCGCAGATTTTCCATGCAAACGGTCGGAAATTTTGCAATTTTTTGCCATTTTCAATGTTTTAGTTACCATTTCTGATCAAGTAATCTCAGGTTAATATAAATTTCTGGGATTATAAAGAATTTTACGCTGAATCGAATGGTGATATAACAAATTGTGCACAATGTTTAATTTCTAATATATATGACAAAAAAGCAGATGGATCTCGGTTTTTCTTACATATCTTTGAACCGGTCAGTTCTAAAGGAATTTAACATGGATTTTCATTTCTTTCACCCCAAAATACATATATTCTGAGATTTTTAACTTTATCCGAGATATTAAAAAATATCGCAGATTTTCCATGCAAACGGTCGGAAATTTTGCGATTTTTTGCCATTTTCAATATTTTTGTTCCCATTTCTGAACAAGTAACCTCAGGTTAATATAAATTACTGGGATTATAAAGAATTTTACGCTGAATCGAATGGTGTTATAATAAATTGTGCACAATGTTTAGTTTCTAAGATATATGATAAAAATCAGATAGATCTCGATTTTTCTTTCATATCTTTGAAACAGCCTATTCTAAAGGAATTTAACATGGATTTTCGTTTCTTTCACCCCAAAATACATATATTCTGAGAGTTTTAACTTTATCCGAGATATTAAAAAATATCGCAGATTTTCCATGCAAACGGTCGGAAATTTTGCGATTTTTTGTCATTTTCAATATTTTTGTTCCCATTTCTGAACAAGTAACCTCAGGTTAATATAAATTACTGGGATTATAAAGAATTTTACGCTGAATCGAATGGTGATATAATAGATTGTGCACAATGTTTAGTTTCTAAGATATATGATAAAAATCAGATGGATCTCGGTTTTTCTTTCATAACTTTGAAACGGCTAACTCTAAAGGAATTTAACATGGATTTTCATTTCTTTCACCCCAAAATACATATATTCTGAGAGTTTTATCTTTATCCGAGATATTAAGATATTTCGCAGATCTTTCATGCAAACGGTCGGAAATTTTGCGATTTTTTGCCATTTTCAATGTTTTTATTCCCATTTCTGAACAAGTAACCTCAGGTTAATATAAATTTCTGGGATTATAAAGAATTTTATGCTGAATCGAATGGTGATATAACAAATTGTGCACAATGTTTAATTTCTAAGATATATGACAAAAAAACAGATGGATCTCTGTTTTTCTTACATATCTTTGATACAGTCAGTTCTAAAGGAATTTAACATGGATTTCCATTTCTTTCACCCCAAAATACATACATTCTGAGAGTTTTATCTTTATCTCAGATATTAAAAAATATCCCAGATTTTCCATGCAAACGGTCGGAAATTTTGCGATTTTTTGCCATTTTCAATGTTTTTGTTCCCATTTCTGATCAAATAATCTCAGGTTAATATAAATTACTGGGTTTATAAAGAATTTTACGCTGAATCGAATGGTGATATAATAAATTGTGCACAATGTTTAGTTTCTAAGATATATGACAAAAAAACAGATGGATCTCAGTTTCTCTTTCATATCTTTGAAACAGTCAGTTCTAAAGGAATTTAACATGGATTTCCATTTCTTTCACCCCAAAATACATACATTCTGAGAGTTTTAACTTTATCCGAGATATTAAAAAATATCGCAGATTTTCCATGAAAACGGTCGGAAATTTTGCGATTTTTTGCCATTTTCAATGTTTTTGTTCCCATTTCTGATCAAATAATCTCAGGTTAATATAAATTACTGGGTTTATAAAGAATTTTACGCTGAATCGAATGGTGATATAATAAATTATGCACAATGTTTAGTTTCTAAGATATATGACAAAAAAACAGATGGATCTCGGTTTTTCTTTCATATCTTTGAAACAGTCAGTTCTAAAGTAATTTAACATGGATTTCCATTTCTTTCACCCCAAAATACATACATTCTGAGAGTTTTAACTTTATCCGAGATATTAAAAAATATCGCAGATTTTCCATGCAAACGGTCGGAAATTTTGCGATTTTTTGCCATTTTCAATATTTTTGTTCCCATTTTTGATCAAGTAATCTCAGGTTAATATAAATTACTGGGTTTATAAAGAATTTTACGCTGAATCGAATGGTGATATAACAAATTGTGCACAATGTTTAGTTTCTAAGATATATGACAAAAAAACAGATGGATCTCGGTTTTTCTTTCATATCTTTGAAACAGTCAGTTCTAAAGTAATTTAACATGGATTTCCATTTCTTTCACCCCAATATACATATATTCTGAGAGTTTTAACTTTATCCGAGATATTAAAAAATATCGCAGATTTTCCATGCAAACGGTCGGAAATTTTGCGATTTTTTGCCATTTTCAATGTTTTTGTTCCCATTTCTGATCAAGTAATCTCAGGTCAATATAAATTACTGGGTTTATAAAGAATTTTACGCTGAATCGAATGGTGATATAATAAATTGTGCACAATGTTTAGTTTCTAAGATATATGACAAAAAAACAGATGGATCTCGGTTTTTCTTTCATATCTTTGAAACAGTCAGTTCTAAAGGAATTTAACATGGATTTCCATTTCTTTCACCCCAAAATACATACATTCTGAGAGTTTTAACTTTATCCGAGATATTAAAAAATATCGCAGATTTTCCATGAAAACGATCGGAAATTTTGCGATTTTTTGCCATTTTCAATGTTTTTGTTCCCATTTCTGATCAAGTAATCTCAGGTTAATATAAATTACTGGGTTTATAAAGAATTTTACGCTGAATCGAATGGTGATATAATAAATTGTGCACAATGTTTAGTTTCTAAGATATATGACAAAAAAACAGATGGATCTCGGTTTTCCTTTCATATCTTTTAAACAGTCAGTTCTAAAGGAATTTAACATGGATTTTCATTTCTTTCACCCCAAAATACATAAATTCTGAGAGTTTTATCCTTATCTCAGATATTAAAAAATATCGCAGATTTTCCATGCAAACGGTCGGAAATTTTGCAATTTTTTGCCATTTTCAATGTTTTAGTTACCATTTCTGATCAAGTAATCTCAGGTTAATATAAATTTCTGGGATTATAAAGAATTTTACGCTGAATCGAATGGTGATATAACAAATTGTGCACAATGTTTAATTTCTAATATATATGACAAAAAAACAGATGGATCTCGGTTTTTCTTACATATCTTTGAACCGGTCAGTTCTAAAGGAATTTAACATGGATTTTCATTTCTTTCACCCCAAAATACATATATTCTGAGATTTTTAACTTTATCCGAGATATTAAAAAATATCGCAGATTTTCCATGCAAACGGTCGGAAATTTTGCGATTTTTTGCCATTTTCAATATTTTTGTTCCCATTTCTGAACAAGTAACCTCAGGTTAATATAAATTTCTGGGATTATAAAGAATTTTACGCTGAATCGAATGGTGTTATAATAAATTGTGCACAATGTTTAGTTTCTAAGATATATGATAAAAATCAGATGGATCTCGATTTTTCTTTCATATCTTTGAAACGGCTAATTCTAAAGGAATTTAACATGGATTTTCATTTCTTTCACCCCAAAATACATATATTCTGAGAGTTTTAACTTTATCCGAGATATTAAAAAATATCGCAGATTTTCCATGCAAACGGTCGGAAATTTTGCGATTTTTTGCCATTTTCAATGTTTTTGTTCCCATTTCTGATCAAATAATCTCAGCTTAATATAAATTACTGGGTTTATAAAGAATTTTACGCTGAATCGAATGGTGATATAATAAATTGTGCACAATGTTTAGTTTCTAAGATATATGACAAAAAAACAGATGGATCTCGGTTTTTCTTTCATATCTTTGAAACAGTCAGTTCTAAAGGAATTTAACATGGATTTCCATTTCTTTCACCCCAAAATACATACATTCTGAGAGTTTTATCTTTATCCGAGATATTAAGATATTTCGCAGATCTTTCATGCAAATGGTCGGAAATTTTGCGATTTTTTGCCATTTTCAATGTTTTTGTTCCCATTTCTGAACAAGTAACCTCAGGTTAATATAAATTTCTGGGATTATAAAGAATTTTACGCTGAATCGAATGGTGATATAATATATTGTGCACAATGTTTAGTTTCTAAGATATATGATAAAAATCAGATGGATCTCGGTTTTTCTTTCATAACTTTGAAACGGCTAACTCTAAAGGAATTTAACATGGATTTTCATTTCTTTCACCCCAAAATACATATATTCTGAGAGTTTTATCTTTATCCGAGATATTAAGATATTTCGCAGATCTTTCATGCAAACGGTCGGAAATTTTGCGATTTTTTGCCATTTTCAATGTTTTTATTCCCATTTCTGAACAAGTAACCTCAGGTTAATATAAATTTCTGGGATTATAAAGAATTTTATGCTGAATCGAATGGTGATATAACAAATTGTGCACAATGTTTAATTTCTAAGATATATGACAAAAAAACAGATGGATCTCGGTTTTTCTTACATATCTTTGAAACAGTCAGTTCTAAAGGAATTTAACATGGATTTCCATTTCTTTCACCCCAAAATACATACATTCTGAGAGCTTTATCTTTATCTCAGATATTAAAAAATATCCCAGATTTTCCATGCAAATGGTCGGAAATTTTGCGATTTTTTGCCATTTTCAATGTTTTTGTTCCCATTTCTGATCAAATAATCTCAGGTTAATATAAATTACTGGGTTTATAAAGAATTTTACGCTGAATCGAATGGTGATATAATAAATTGTGCACAATGTTTAGTTTCTAAGATATATGACAAAAAACAGATGGATCTCGGTTTTTCTTTCATATCTTTGAAACGGTCAGTTCTAAAGGAATTTAACATAGATTTTGATTTCTTTCACCCCAAAATACATATATTCTGAGAGTTTTAACTTTATCCGAGATATTAAATAATATCGCAGATTTTCCATGCAAACGGTCGGAAATTTTGCGATTCTTTGCCATTTTCAATGTTTTTGTTCCCATTTCTGATCAAGTAATCTCAGGTTAATATAAATTGCCAGGTTTATAAAGAATTTTATGCTGAATCGAATGGTGATATAACAAATTGTGCACAATGTTTAATTTCTAAGATATATGACAAAAAAAACAGATGGATCTCGGTTTTTCTTACATATCTTTGAAACAGCCTGTTCTAAAGGAATTTAACATGGATTTTCATTTCTTTCACCCCAAAATACATATATTCAGAGAGTTTTAACTTTATCCGAGATGTTAAAAAATATCGCAGATTTTCCATGCAAACGGTCGGAAATTTTGCGATTTTTTGCCATTTTCAATGTTTTTGTTCCCATTTCTGATCAAGTAATCTCAGGTTAATATAAATTACCAGGTTTATAAAGAATTTTATGCTGAATCGAATGGTGTTATAACAAATTGTGCACAATGTTTAATTTCTAAGATATATGACAAAAAAACAGATGGATCTCGGTTTTTCTTACATATCATTGAAACAGCCTGTTCTAAAGGAATTTAACATGGATTTTCATTTCTTTCACCCCAAAATACATATATTCTGAGAGTTTTAACTTTATCCGAGATATTAAAAAATATCGCAGATTTTCCATGCAAACGGTCGGAAATTTTGCGATTTTTTGCCATTTTCAATGTTTTTGTTCCCATTTCTGATCAAGTAATCTCAGGTTAATATAAATTACTGGGTTTATAAAGAATTTTACGCTGAATCGAATGGTGATATAATAAGTTGTGCACAATGTTTAGTTTCTAAGATATATGACAAAAAACAGATGGATCTCAGTTTTTTTTCATATCTTTGAAACAGTCAGTTCTAAAGGAATTTAACATGGATTTTCATTTATTTCACCCCAAAATACATATATTCTGAGAGTTTTAACTTTATCCGAGATATTAAAAAATATCGCAGATTTTCCATGCAAACGGTCGAAAATTTTGCGATTTTTTTGCCATTTTCAATGTTTTTGTTCCCATTTCTGATCAAGTAATCTCAGGTTAATATAAATTACTGGGTTTATAAAGAATTTTACGCTGAACCGAATGGTGATATAATAAATTATGCACAATGTTTAGTTTCTAAGATATATGACAAAAAAACAGATGGATCTCGGTTTTTCTTACATATCTTTGAAACAGCCTGTTCTAAAGGAATTTAACATGGATTTTCATTTCTTTCACCCCAAAATACATATATTCTGAGAGTTTTAACTTTATCGGAGATATTAAAAAATATCGCAGATTTTCCATGCAAACGGTCGGAAATTTTGCGATTTTTTGATATTTTCAATGTTTTTGTTCCCATTTCTGATCAAGTAATCTCAGGTTAATATAAATTACTGGGTTTATATAGAATTTTACGCTGAATCGAATGGTGATATAATAAATTGTGCACAATGTTTAGTTTCTAAGATATATGACAAAAAAACAGATGGATCTCGGTTTTTTTTCATATCTTTGAAACAGTCAGTTCTAAAGGAATTTAACATGGATTTTCATTTCTTTCACCCCAAAATACATATATTCTGAGAGTTTTATCTTTATCTCAGATATTAAAAAATATCGCAGATTTTCCATGCAAACGGTCGGAAATTTTGCGATTTTTTGCCATTTTCAATGTTTTTGTTCCCATTTCTGATCAAATAATCTCAGGTTAATATAAATTACTGGGTTTATAAAGAATTTTACGCTGAATCGAATGGTGATATAATAAATTGTGCACAATGTTTAGTTTCTAAGATATATGACAAAAAAACAGATGGATCTCGGTTTTTCTTTCATATCTTTGAAACAGTCAGTTCTAAAGGAATTTAACATGGATTTTCATTTCTTTCACCCCAAAATACATAAATTCTGAGAGTTTTATCCTTATCTCAGATATTAAAAAATATCGCAGATTTTCCATGCAAACGGTCGGAAATTTTGCAATTTTTTGCCATTTTCAATGTTTTAGTTACCATTTCTGATCAAGTAATCTCAGGTTAATATAAATTTCTGGGATTATAAAGAATTTTACGCTGAATCGAATGGTGATATAACAAATTGTGCACAATGTTTAATTTCTAATATATATGACAAAAAAGCAGATGGATCTCGGTTTTTCTTACATATCTTTGAACCGGTCAGTTCTAAAGGAATTTAACATGGATTTTCATTTCTTTCACCCCAAAATACATATATTCTGAGATTTTTAACTTTATCCGAGATATTAAAAAATATCGCAGATTTTCCATGCAAACGGTCGGAAATTTTGCGATTTTTTGCCATTTTCAATATTTTTGTTCCCATTTCTGAACAAGTAACCTCAGGTTAATATAAATTTCTGGGATTATAAAGAATTTTACGCTGAATCGAATGGTGTTATAATAAATTGTGCACAATGTTTAGTTTCTAAGATATATGATAAAAATCAGATGGATCTCGATTTTTCTTTCATATCTTTGAAACGGCTAATTCTAAAGGAATTTAACATGGATTTTCATTTCTTTCACCCCAAAATACATATATTCTGAGAGTTTTAACTTTATCCGAGATATTAAAAAATATCGCAGATTTTCCATGCAAACGGTCGGAAATTTTGCGATTTTTTGCCATTTTCAATGTTTTTGTTCCCATTTCTGATCAAATAATCTCAGCTTAATATAAATTACTGGGTTTATAAAGAATTTTACGCAGAATCGAATGGTGATATAATAAATTGTGCACAATGTTTAGTTTCTAAGATATATGACAAAAAAACAGATGGATCTCGGTTTTTCTTTCATATCTTTGAAACAGTCAGTTCTAAAGGAATTTAACATGGATTTCCATTTCTTTCACCCCAAAATACATACATTCTGAGAGTTTTATCTTTATCCGAGATATTAAGATATTTCGCAGATCTTTCATGCAAACGGTCGGAAATTTTGCGATTTTTTGCCATTTTCAATGTTTTTGTTCCCATTTCTGAACAAGTAACCTCAGGTTAATATAAATTTCTGGGATTATAAAGAATTTTACGCTGAATCGAATGGTGATATAATATATTGTGCACAATGTTTAGTTTCTAAGATATATGATAAAAATCAGATGGATCTCGGTTTTTCTTTCATAACTTTGAAACGGCTAACTCTAAAGGAATTTAACATGGATTTTCATTTCTTTCACCCCAAAATACATATATTCTGAGAGTTTTATCTTTATCCGAGATATTAAGATATTTCGCAGATCTTTCATGCAAACGGTCGGAAATTTTGCGATTTTTTGCCATTTTCAATGTTTTTATTCCCATTTCTGAACAAGTAACCTCAGGTTAATATAAATTTCTGGGATTATAAAGAATTTTATGCTGAATCGAATGGTGATATAACAAATTGTGCACAATGTTTAATTTCTAAGATATATGACAAAAAAACAGATGGATCTCTGTTTTTCTTACATATCTTTGATACAGTCAGTTCTAAAGGAATTTAACATGGATTTCCATTTCTTTCACCCCAAAATACATACATTCTGAGAGTTTTATCTTTATCTCAGATATTAAAAAATATCCCAGATTTTCCATGCAAACGGTCGGAAATTTTGCGATTTTTTGCCATTTTCAATGTTTTTGTTCCCATTTCTGATCAAATAATCTCAGGTTAATATAAATTACTGGGTTTATAAAGAATTTTACGCTGAATCGAATGGTGATATAATAAATTGTGCACAATGTTTAGTTTCTAAGATATATGACAAAAAAACAGATGGATCTCAGTTTCTCTTTCATATCTTTGAAACAGTCAGTTCTAAAGGAATTTAACATGGATTTCCATTTCTTTCACCCCAAAATACATACATTCTGAGAGTTTTAACTTTATCCGAGATATTAAAAAATATCGCAGATTTTCCATGAAAACGGTCGGAAATTTTGCGATTTTTTGCCATTTTCAATGTTTTTGTTCCCATTTCTGATC
The DNA here is from genome assembly GCF_030347505.1 of Rhynchophorus ferrugineus. Classification (NCBI taxonomy): domain Eukaryota; kingdom Metazoa; phylum Arthropoda; class Insecta; order Coleoptera; family Curculionidae; genus Rhynchophorus; species Rhynchophorus ferrugineus. The sequence goes on from NW_027472908.1 coordinate 126,641, forward strand.
AAATAATCTCAGGTTAATATAAATTACTGGGTTTATAAAGAATTTTACGCTGAATCGAATGGTGATATAATAAATTATGCACAATGTTTAGTTTCTAAGATATATGACAAAAAAACAGATGGATCTCGGTTTTTCTTTCATATCTTTGAAACAGTCAGTTCTAAAGTAATTTAACATGGATTTCCATTTCTTTCACCCCAAAATACATACATTCTGAGAGTTTTAACTTTATCCGAGATATTAAAAAATATCGCAGATTTTCCATGCAAACGGTCGGAAATTTTGCGATTTTTTGCCATTTTCAATGTTTTTGTTCCCATTTCTGATCAAGTAATCTCAGGTTAATATAAATTACTGGGTTTATAAAGAATTTTACGCTGAATCGAATGGTGATATAATAAATTGTGCACAATGTTTAGTTTCTAAGATATATGACAAAAAAACAGATGGATCTCGGTTTTTCTTTCATATCTTTGAAACAGTCAGTTCTAAAGTAATTTAACATGGATTTCCATTTCTTTCACCCCAATATACATATATTCTGAGAGTTTTAACTTTATCCGAGATATTAAAAAATATCGCAGATTTTCCATGCAAACGGTCGGAAATTTTGCGATTTTTTGCCATTTTCAATGTTTTTGTTCCCATTTCTGATCAAGTAATCTCAGGTCAATATAAATTACTGGGTTTATAAAGAATTTTACGCTGAATCGAATGGTGATATAATAAATTGTGCACAATGTTTAGTTTCTAAGATATATGACAAAAAAACAGATGGATCTCGGTTTTTCTTTCATATCTTTGAAACAGTCAGTTCTAAAGGAATTTAACATGGATTTCCATTTCTTTCACCCCAAAATACATACATTCTGAGAGTTTTAACTTTATCCGAGATATTAAAAAATATCGCAGATTTTCCATGAAAACGGTCGGAAATTTTGCGATTTTTTGCCATTTTCAATGTTTTTGTTCCCATTTCTGATCAAGTAATCTCAGGTTAATATAAATTACTGGGTTTATAAAGAATTTTACGCTGAATCGAATGGTGAGATAATAAATTGTGCACAATGTTTAGTTTCTAAGATATATGACAAAAAAACAGATGGATCTCGGTTTTTCTTTCATATCTTTGAAACAGTCAGTTCTAAAGGAATTTAACATGGATTTTCATTTCTTTCACCCCAAAATACATAAATTCTGAGAGTTTTATCCTTATCTCAGATATTAAAAAATATCGCAGATTTTCCATGCAAACGGTCGGAAATTTTGCAATTTTTTGCCATTTTCAATGTTTTAGTTACCATTTCTGATCAAGTAATCTCAGGTTAATATAAATTTCTGGGATTATAAAGAATTTTACGCTGAATCGAATGGTGATATAACAAATTGTGCACAATGTTTAATTTCTAAGATATATGACAAAAAAACAGATGGATCTCGGTTTTTCTTACATATCTTTGAACCGGTCAGTTCTAAAGGAATTTAACATGGATTTTCATTTCTTTCACCCCAAAATACATATATTCTGAGATTTTCAACTTTATCCGAGATATTAAAAAATATCGCAGATTTTCCATGCAAACGGTCGGAAATTTTGCGATTTATTGCCATTTTCAATATTTTTGTTCATATTTCTGATCAAATAATCTCAGGTTAATATAAATCACTGGGTTTATAAAGAATTTTACGCTGAATCGAACGGTGATATAATAAATTATGCACAATGTTTAGTTTCTAAGATATATGACAAAAAAACAGATGGATCTCGGTTTTTCTTTCATATCTTTGAAACAGTCAGTTCTAAAGTAATTTAACATGGATTTCCATTTCTTTCACCCCAAAATACATACATTCTGAGAGTTTTAACTTTATCCGAGATATTAAAAAATATCGCAGATTTTCCATGCAAACGGTCGGAAATTTTGCGATTTTTTGCCATTTTCAATGTTTTTGTTCCCATTTCTGATCAAGTAATCTCAGGTTAATATAAATTACTGGGTTTATAAAGAATTTTACGCTGAATCGAATGGTGATATAATAAATTGTGCACAATGTTTAGTTTCTAAGATATATGACAAAAAAACAGATGGATATCGGTTTTTCTTTCATATCTTTGAAACAGTCAGTTCTAAAGTAATTTAACATGGATTTCCATTTCTTTCACCCCAATATACATATATTCTGAGAGTTTTAACTTTATCCGAGATATTAAAAAATATCGCAGATTTTCCATGCAAACGGTCGGAAATTTTGCGATTTTTTGCCATTTTCAATGTTTTTGTTCCCATTTCTGATCAAGTAATCTCAGGTTAATATAAATTACTGGGTTTATAAAGAATTTTACGCTGAATCGAATGGTGATATAATAAATTGTACACAATGTTTAGTTTCTAAGATATATGACAAAAAAACAGATGGATCTCGGTTTTTCTTTCATATCTTTGAAACAGTCAGTTCTAAAGGAATTTAACATGGATTTCCATTTCTTTCACCCCAAAATACATACATTCTGAGAGTTTTAACTTTATCCGAGATATTAAAAAATATCGCAGATTTTCCATGAAAACGGTCGGAAATTTTGCGATTTTTTGCCATTTTCAATGTTTTTGTTCCCATTTCTGATCAAGTAATCTCAGGTTAATATAAATTACTGGGTTTATAAAGAATTTTACGCTGAATCGAATGGTGATATAATAAATTGTGCACAATGTTTAGTTTCTACGATATATGACAAAAAAACAGATGGATCTCGGTTTTTCTTTCATATCTTTGAAACAGTCAGTTCTAAAGGATTTTAACATGGATTTCCATTTCTTTCACCCCAAAATACATACATTCTGAGAGTTTTATCTTTATCTCAGATATTAAAAAATATCGCAGATTTTCCATGCAAACGGTCGGAAATTTTGCGATTTTTTGCCATTTTCAATGTTTTTGTTCCCATTTCTGATCAAATAATCTCAGGTTAATATAAATTACTGGGTTTATAAAGAATTTTACGCTGAATCGAATGGTGATATAATAAATTGTGCACAATGTTTAGTTTCTAAGATATATGACAAAAAGCAGATGGATCTCGGTTTTTCTTTCATATCTTTGAAACAGTCAGTTCTAAAGGAATTTAACATGGATTTTCATTTCTTTCACCCCAAAATACATACATTCTGAGAGTTTTATCTTTATCTCAGATATTAAAAAATATCGTAGATTTTCCATGCAAACGGTCGGAAATTTTGCGATTTTTTGCCATTTTCAATGTTTTTGTTCCCATTTCTGATCAAGTAATCTCAGGTTAATATAAATTACCAGGTTTATAAAGAATTTTATGCTGAATCGAATGGTGATATAACAAATTGTGCACAATGTTTAATTTCTAAGATATATGACAAAAAAAGCAGATGGATCTCGGTTTTTCTTACATATCTTTGAAACAGCCTGTTCTAAAGGAATTTAACATGGATTTTCATTTCTTTCACCCCAAAATACATATATTCAGAGAGTTTTAACTTTATCCGAGATATTAAAAAATATCGCAGATTTTCCATGCAAACGGTCGGAAATTTTGCGATTTTTTGCCATTTTCAATGTTTTTGTTCCCATTTCTGATCAAGTAATCTCAGGTTAATATAAATTACCAGGTTTATAAAGAATTTTATGCTGAATCGAATGGTGTTATAACAAATTGTGCACAATGTTTAATTTCTAAGATATATGACAAAAAAACAGATGGATCTCGGTTTTTCTTACATATCATTGAAACAGCCTGTTCTAAAGGAATTTAACATGGATTTTCATTTCTTTCACCCCAAAATACATATATTCTGAGAGTTTTAACTCTATCCGAGATATTAAAAAATATCGCAGATTTTCCATGCAAACGGTCGGAAATTTTGCGATTTTTTGCCATTTTCAATGTTTTTGTTCCCATTTCTGATCAAGTAATCTCAGGTTAATATAAATTACTGGGTTTATAAAGAATTTTACGCTGAATCGAATGGTGATATAATAAATTATGCACAATGTTTAGTTTCTAAGATATATGACAAAAAAACAGATGGATCTCGGTTTTTCTTTCATATCTTTGAAACAGTCAGTTCTAAAGGAATTTAACATGGATTTCCATCTCTTTCACCCCAAAATACATACATTCTGAGAGTTTTAACTTTATCCGAGATATTAAAAACTATCGCAGATTTTCCATGCAAACGGTCGGAAATTTTGCGATTTTTTGCCATTTTCAATGTTTTTGTTCCCATTTCTGATCAAGTAATCTCAGGTTAATATAAATTACTGGGTTTATAAAGAATTTTACGCTGAATCGAATGGTGATATAATAAATTGTGCACAATGTTTAGTTTCTAAGATATATGACAAAAAACAGATGGATCTCAGTTTTTTTTCATATCTTTGAAACAGTCAGTTCTAAAGGAATTTAACATGGATTTTCATTTCTTTCACCCCAAAATACATATATTCTGAGAGTTTTAACTTTATCCGAGATATTAAAAAATATCGCAGATTTTCCATGCAAACGGTCGGAAATTTTGCGATTTTTTGCCATTTTCAATGTTTTTGTTCCCATTTCTGATCAAATAATCTCAGGTTAATATAAATTACTGGGTTTATAAAGAATTTTACGCTGAATCGAATGGTGATATAACAAATTGTGCACAATGTTTAATTTCTAAGATATATGACAAAAAAACAGATGGATCTCGGTTTTTCTTACATATCTTTGAAACAGCCTGTTCTAAAGGAATTTAACATGGATTTTCATTTCTTTCACCCCAAAATACATATATTCTGAGAGTTTTAACTTTATCCGAGATATTAAAAAATATCGCAGATTTTCCATGCAAACGGTCGGAAATTTTGCGATTTTTTGCCATTTTCAATGTTTTTGTTCCCATTTCTGATCAAGTAATCTCAGGTTAATATAAATTACTGGGTTTATAAAGAATTTTACGCTGAACCGAATGGTGATATAATAAATTGTGCACAATGTTTAGTTTCTAAGATATATGACAAAAAAACAGATGGATCTCGGTTTTTCTTTCATATCTTTGAAACAGTCAGTTCTAAAGTATTTTAACATGGATTTCCATTTCTTTCACCCCAATATACATATATTCTGAGAGTTTTAACTTTATCCGAGATATTAAAAAATATCGCAGATTTTCCATGCAAACGGTCGGAAATTTTGCGATTTTTTGCCATTTTCAATGTTTTTGTTCCCATTTCTGATCAAGTAATCTCAGGTTAATATAAATTACTGGGTTTATAAAGAATTTTACGCTGAATCGAATGGTGATATAATAAATTGTGCACAATGTTTAATTTCTAAGATATATGACAAAAAAACAGATGGATCTCTGTTTTTCTTACATATCTTTGAAACAGTCAGTTCTAAAGGAATTTAACATGGATTTCCATTTCTTTCACCCCAAAATACATACATTCTGAGAGCTTTATCTTTATCTCAGATATTAAAAAATATCCCAGATTTTCCATGCAAACGGTCGGAAATTTTGCGATTTTTTGCCATTTTCAATGTTTTTGTTCCCATTTCTGATCAAATAATCTCAGGTTAATATAAATTACTGGGTTTATAAAGAATTTTACGCTGAATCGAATGGTGATATAATAAATTGTGCACAATGTTTAGTTTCTAAGATATATGACAAAAAAACAGATGGATCTCAGTTTCTCTTTCATATCTTTGAAACAGTCAGTTCTAAAGGAATTTAACATGGATTTCCATTTCTTTCACCCCAAAATACATACATTCTGAGAGTTTTAACTTTATCCGAGATATTAAAAAATATCGCAGATTTTCCATGAAAACGATCGGAAATTTTGCGATTTTTTGCCATTTTCAATGTTTTTGTTCCCATTTCTGATCAAATAATCTCAGGTTAATATAAATTACTGGGTTTATAAAGAATTTTACGCTGAATCGAATGGTGATATAATAAATTATGCACAATGTTTAGTTTCTAAGATATATGACAAAAAAACGGATGGATCTCTGTTTTTCGTTCATATCTTTGAAACAGTCAGTTCTAAAGTAATTTAACATGGATTTCCATTTCTTTCACCCCAAAATACATACATTCTGAGAGTTTTAACTTTATCCGAGATATTAAAAAATATCGCAGATTTTCCATGCAAACGGTCGGAAATTTTGCGATTTTTTGCCATTTTCAATGTTTTTGTTCCCATTTCTGATCAAGTAATCTCAGGTTAATATAAATTACTGGGTTTATAAAGAATTTTACGCTGAATCGAATGGTGATATAATAAATTGTGCACAATGTTTAGTTTCTAAGATATATGACAAAAAAACAGATGGATCTCGGTTTTTCTTTCATATCTTTGAAACAGTCAGTTCTAAAGTAATTTAACATGGATTTCCATTTCTTTCACCCCAATATACATATATTCTGAGAGTTTTAACTTTATCCGAGATATTAAAAAATATCGCAGATTTTCCATGCAAACGGTCGGAAATTTTGCGATTTTTTGCCATTTTCAATGTTTTTGTTCCCATTTCTGATCAAGTAATCTCAGGTTAATATAAATTACTGGGTTTATAAAGAATTTTACGCTGAATCGAATGGTGATATAATAAATTGTGCACAATGTTTAGTTTCTAAGATATATGACAAAAAAAACAGATGGATCTCGGTTTTTCTTTCATATCTTTGAAACAGTCAGTTCTAAAGGAATTTAACATGGATTTCCATTTCTTTCATCCCAAAATACATACATTCTGAGAGTTTTATCTTTATCTCAGATATTAAAAAATATCCCAGATTTTCCATGCAAACGGTCGGAAATTTTGCGATTTTTTGCCATTTTCAATGTTTTTGTTCCCATTTCTGATCAAATAATCTCAGGTTAATATAAATTACTGGGTTTATAAAGAATTTTACGCTGAATCGAATGGTGATATAATAAATTATGCACAATGTTTAGTTTCTAAGATATATGACAAAAAAACAGATGGATGTCGGTTTTTCTTTCATATCTTTGAAACAGTCAGTTCTAAAGTAATTTAACATGGATTTCCATTTCTTTCACCCCAAAATACATACATTCTGAGAGTTTTAACTTTATCCGAGATATTAAAAAATATCGCAGATTTTCCATGCAAACGGTCGGAAATTTTGCGATTTTTTGCCATTTTCAATGTTTTTGTTCCCATTTCTGATCAAGTAATCTCAGGTTAATATAAATTACTGGGTTTATAAAGAATTTTACGCTGAATCGAATGGTGATATAATAAATTGTGCACAATGTTTAGTTTCTAAGATATATGACAAAAAAACAGATGGATATCGGTTTTTCTTTCATATCTTTGAAACAGTCAGTTCTAAAGTAATTTAACATGGATTTCCATTTCTTTCACCCCAATATACATATATTCTGAGAGTTTTAACTTTATCCGAGATATTAAAAAATATCGCAGATTTTCCATGCAAACGGTCGGAAATTTTGCGATTTTTTGCCATTTTCAATGTTTTTGTTCCCATTTCTGATCAAGTAATCTCAGGTTAATATAAATTACTGGGTTTATAAAGAATTTTACGCTGAATCGAATGGTGATATAATAAATTGTGCACAATGTTTAGTTTCTAAGATATATGACAAAAAAACAGATGGATCTCGGTTTTTCTTTCATATCTTTGAAACAGTCAGTTCTAAAGGAATTTAACATGGATTTCCATTTCTTTCACCCCAAAATACATACATTCTGAGAGTTTTAACTTTATCCGAGATATTAAAAAATATCGCAGATTTTCCATGAAAACGATCGGAAATTTTGCGATTTTTTGCCATTTTCAATGTTTTTGTTCCCATTTCTGATCAAGTAATCTCAGGTTAATATAAATTACTGGGTTTATAAAGAATTTTACGCTGAATCGAATGGTGATATAATAAATTGTGCACAATGTTTAGTTTCTACGATATATGACAAAAAAACAGATGGATCTCGGTTTTTCTTACATATCTTTGAAACAGTCAGTTCTAAAGGATTTTAACATGGATTTCCATTTCTTTCACCCCAAAATACATACATTCTGAGAGTTTTATCTTTATCTCAGATATTAAAAAATATCGCAGATTTTCCATGCAAACGGTCGGAAATTTTGCGATTTTTTGCCATTTTCAATGTTTTTGTTCCCATTTCTGATCAAATAATCTCAGGTTAATATAAATTACTGGGTTTATAAAGAATTTTACGCTGAATCGAATGGTGATATAATAAATTGTGCACAATGTTTAGTTTCTAAGATATATGACAAAAAGCAGATGGATCTCGGTTTTTCTTTCATATCTTTGAAACAGTCAGTTCTAAAGGAATTTAACATGGATTTTCATTTCTTTCACCCCAAAATACATACATTCTGAGAGTTTTATCTTTATCTCAGATATTAAAAAATATCGTAGATTTTCCATGCAAACGGTCGGAAATTTTGCGATTTTTTGCCATTTTCAATGTTTTTGTTCCCATTTCTGATCAAGTAATCTCAGGTTAATATAAATTACCAGGTTTATAAAGAATTTTATGCTGAATCGAATGGTGATATAACAAATTGTGCACAATGTTTAATTTCTAAGATATATGACAAAAAAAGCAGATGGATCTCGGTTTTTCTTACATATCTTTGAAACAGCCTGTTCTAAAGGAATTTAACATGGATTTTCATTTCTTTCACCCCAAAATACATATATTCAGAGAGTTTTAACTTTATCCGAGATATTAAAAAATATCGCAGATTTTCCATGCAAACGGTCGGAAATTTTGCGATTTTTTGCCATTTTCAATGTTTTTGTTCCCATTTCTGATCAAGTAATCTCAGGTTAATATAAATTACCAGGTTTATAAAGAATTTTATGCTGAATCGAATGGTGTTATAACAAATTGTGCACAATGTTTAATTTCTAAGATATATGACAAAAAAACAGATGGATCTCGGTTTTTCTTTCATATCTTTGAAACAGTCAGTTCTAAAGGAATTTAACATGGATTTCCATTTCTTTCACCCCAAAATACATACATTCTGAGAGTTTTAACTTTATCCGAGATACTAAAAAATATCGCAGATTTTCCATGCAAACGGTCGGAAATTTTGCGATTTTTTGCCATTTTCAATGTTTTTGTTCCCATTTCTGATCAAGTAATCTCAGGTTAATATAAATTACTGGGTTTATAAAGAATTTTACGCTGAATCGAATGGTGATATAATAAATTGTGCACAATGTTTAGTTTCTAAGATATATGACAAAAAACAGATGGATCTCAGTTTTTTTTTCATATCTTTGAAACAGTCAGTTCTAAAGGAATTTAACATGGATTTTCATTTCTTTCACCCCAAAATACATATATTCTGAGAGTTTTAACTTTATCCGAGATATTAAAAAATATCGCAGATTTTCCATGCAAACGGTCGGAAATTTTGCGATTTTTTGCCATTTTCAATGTTTTTGTTCCCATTTCTGATCAAATAATCTCAGGTTAATATAAATTACTGGGTTTATAAAGAATTTTACGCTGAATCGAATGGTGATATAACAAATTGTGCACAATGTTTAATTTCTAAGATATATGACAAAAAAACAGATGGATCTCGGTTTTTCTTACATATCTTTGAAACAGCCTGTTCTAAAGGAATTTAACATGGATTTTCATTTCTTTCACCCCAAAATACATATATTCTGAGAGTTTTAACTTTATCCGAGATATTAAAAAATATCGCAGATTTTCCATGCAAACGGTCGGAAATTTTGCGATTTTTTGCCATTTTCAATGTTTTTGTTCCCATTTCTGATCAAGTAATCTCAGGTTAATATAAATTACTGGGTTTATAAAGAATTTTACGCTGAACCGAATGGTGATATAATAAATTGTGCACAATGTTTAGTTTCTAAGATATATGACAAAAAAACAGATGGATCTCGGTTTTTCTTTCATATCTTTGAAACAGTCAGTTCTAAAGTATTTTAACATGGATTTCCATTTCTTTCACCCCAATATACATATATTCTGAGAGTTTTAACTTTATCCGAGATATTAAAAAATATCGCAGATTTTCCATGCAAACGGTCGGAAATTTTGCGATTTTTTGCCATTTTCAATGTTTTTGTTCCCATTTCTGATCAAGTAATCTCAGGTTAATATAAATTACCAGGTTTATAAAGAATTTTATGCTGAATCGAATGGTGTTATAACAAATTGTGCACAATGTTTAATTTCTAAGATATATGACAAAAAAACAGATGGATCTCGGTTTTTCTTTCATATCTTTGAAACAGTCAGTTCTAAAGGATTTTAACATGGATTTCCATTTCTTTCACCCCAAAATACATACATTCTGAGAGTTTTATCTTTATCTCAGATATTAAAAAATATCGCAGATTTTCCATGCAAACGGTCGGAAATTTTGCGATTTTTTGCCATTTTCAATGTTTTTGTTCCCATTTCTGATCAAATAATCTCAGGTTAATATAAATTAATGGGTTTATAAAGAATTTTATGCTGAATCGAATGGTGATATAACAAATTGTGCACAATGTTTAATTTCTAAGATATATGACAAAAAACAGATGGATCTCGGTTTTTCTTACATATCTTTGAAACAGCCTGTTCTAAAGGAATTTAACATGGATTTTCATTTCTTTCACCCCAAAATACATATATTCAGAGAGTTTTAACTTTATCCGAGATATTAAAAAATATCGCAGATTTTCCATGCAAACGGTCGGAAATTTTGCGATTTTTTGCCATTTTCAATGTTTTTGTTCCCATTTCTGATCAAGTAATCTCAGGTTAATATAAATTACCAGGTTAATAAAGAATTTTATGCTGAATCGAATGGTGTTATAACAAATTGTGCACAATGTTTAATTTCTAAGATATATGACAAAAAAACAGATGGATCTCGGTTTTTCTTACATATCATTGAAACAGCCTGTTCTAAAGGAATTTAACATGGATTTTCATTTCTTTCACCCCAAAATACATATATTCTGAGAGTTTTAACTCTATCCGAGATATTAAAAAATATCGCAGATTTTCCATGCAAACGGTCGGAAATTTTGCGATTTTTTGCCATTTTCAATATTTTTGTTCCCATTTCTGATCAAGTAATCTCAGGTTAATATAAATTACTGGGTTTATAAAGAATTTTACGCTGAATCGAATGGTGATATAATAAATTATGCACAATGTTTAGTTTCTAAGATATATGACAAAAAAACAGATGGATCTCGGTTTTTCTTTCATATCTTTGAAACAGTCAGTTCTAAAGGAATTTAACATGGATTTCCATCTCTTTCACCCCAAAATACATACATTCTGAGAGTTTTAACTTTATCCGAGATATTAAAAAATATCGCAGATTTTCCATGCAAACGGTCGGAAATTTTGCGATTTTTTGCCATTTTCAATGTTTTTGTTCCCATTTCTGATCAAGTAATCTCAGGTTAATATAAATTACTGGGTTTATAAAGAATTTTACGCTGAATCGAATGGTGATATAATAAGTTATGCACAATGTTTAGTTTCTAAGATATATGACAAAAAAACAGATGGATCTCGGTTTATCTTTCATATCTTTGAAACAGTCCGTTCTAAAGTAATTTAACATGGATTTCCATTTCTTTCACCCCAAAATACATACATTCTGAGAGTTTTAACTTTATCCGATATATTAAAAAATATCGCAGATTTTCCATGCAAACGGTCGGAAATTTTGCGATTTTTTGCCATTTTCAATATTTTTGTTCCCATTTCTGATCAAGTAATCTCAGGTTAATATAAATTACTGGGTTTATAAAGAATTTTACACTGAATCGAATGGTGATATAATATATTGTGCACAATGTTTAGTTTCTAAGATATATGACAAAAACCAGATGGATCTCGGTTTTTCTTTCATATCTTTGAAACAGTCAGTTCCAAAGGAATTTAACATGGATTTTCATTTCTTTCACCCCAAAATACATATATTCTGAGAGTTTTAACTTTATCCGAGATATTAAATAATATCGCAGATTTTCCATGCAAACGGTCGGAAATTTTGCGATTTTTTGCCATTTTCAATGTTTTTGTTCCCATTTCTGATCAAGTAATCTCAGGTTAATATAAATTACTGGGTTTATAAAGAATTTTACGCTGAATCGAATGGTGATATAATAAATTGTGCACAATGTTTAGTTTCTAAGATATATGACAAAAAACAGATGGATCTCGGTTTTTCTTTCATATCTTTTAAACAGTCAGTTCTAAAGGAATTTAACATGGATTTTCATTTCTTTCACCCCAAAATACATACATTCTGAGAGTTTTATCTTTATCTCAGATATTAAAAAATATCGTAGATTTTCCATGCAAACGGTCGGAAATTTTGCGATTCTTTGCCATTTTCAATGTTTTTGTTCCCATTTCTGATCAACTAATCTCAGGTTAATATAAATTGCCAGGTTTATAAAGAATTTTATGCTGAATCGAATGGTGATATAACAAATTGTGCACAATGTTTAATTTCTAAGATATATGACAAAAAAAACAGATGGATCTCGGTTTTTCTTACATATCTTTGAAACAGCCTGTTCTAAAGGAATTTAACATGGATTTTCATTTCTTTCACCCCAAAATACATATATTCAGAGAGTTTTAACTTTATCCGAGATGTTAAAAAATATCGCAGATTTTCCATGCAAACGGTCGGAAATTTTGCGATTTTTTGCCATTTTCAATGTTTTTGTTCCCATTTCTGATCAAGTAATCTCAGGTTAATATAAATTACCAGGTTTATAAAGAATTTTATGCTGAATCGAATGGTGTTATAACAAATTGTGCACAATGTTTAATTTCTAAGATATATGACAAAAAAACAGATGGATCTCGGTTTTTCTTACATATCATTGAAACAGCCTGTTCTAAAGGAATTTAACATGGATTTTCATTTCTTTCAATCCAAAATACATATATTCTGAGAGTTTTAACTTTATCCGAGATATTAAAAAATATCGCAGATTTTCCATGCAAACGGTCGGAAATTTTGCGATTTTTTGCCATTTTCAATGTTTTTGTTCCCATTTCTGATCAAGTAATCTCAGGTTAATATAAATTACCAGGTTAATAAAGAATTTTATGCTGAATCGAATGGTGTTATAACAAATTGTGCACAATGTTTAATTTCTAAGATATATGACAAAAAAACAGATGGATCTCGGTTTTTCTTACATATCATTGAAACAGCCTGTTCTAAAGGAATTTAACATGGATTTTCATTTCTTTCACCCCAAAATACATATATTCTGAGAGTTTTAACTCTATCCGAGATATTAAAAAATATCGCAGATTTTCCATGCAAACGGTCGGAAATTTTGCGATTTTTTGCCATTTTCAATATTTTTGTTCCCATTTCTGATCAAGTAATCTCAGGTTAATATAAATTACTGGGTTTATAAAGAATTTTACGCTGAATCGAATGGTGATATAATAAATTATGCACAATGTTTAGTTTCTAAGATATATGACAAAAAAACAGATGGATCTCGGTTTTTCTTTCATATCTTTGAAACAGTCAGTTCTAAAGGAATTTAACATGGATTTCCATCTCTTTCACCCCAAAATACATACATTCTGAGAGTTTTAACTTTATCCGAGATATTAAAAAATATCGCAGATTTTCCATGCAAACGGTCGGAAATTTTGCGATTTTTTGCCATTTTCAATGTTTTTGTTCCCATTTCTGATCAAGTAATCTCAGGTTAATATAAATTACTGGGTTTATAAAGAATTTTACGCTGAATCGAATGGTGATATAATAAGTTATGCACAATGTTTAGTTTCTAAGATATATGACAAAAAACAGATGGATCTCGGTTTATCTTTCATATCTTTGAAACAGTCCGTTCTAAAGTAATTTAACATGGATTTCCATTTCTTTCACCCCAAAATACATACATTCTGAGAGTTTTAACTTTATCCGATATATTAAAAAATATCGCAGATTTTCCATGCAAACGGTCGGAAATTTTGCGATTTTTTGCCATTTTCAATATTTTTGTTCCCATTTCTGATCAAGTAATCTCAGGTTAATATAAATTACTGGGTTTATAAAGAATTTTACACTGAATCGAATGGTGATATAATATATTGTGCACAATGTTTAGTTTCTAAGATATATGACAAAAACCAGATGGATCTCGGTTTTTCTTTCATATCTTTGAAACAGTCAGTTCCAAAGGAATTTAACATGGATTTTCATTTCTTTCACCCCAAAATACATATATTCTGAGAGTTTTAACTTTATCCGAGATATTAAATAATATCGCAGATTTTCCATGCAAACGGTCGGAAATTTTGCGATTTTTTGCCATTTTCAATGTTTTTGTTCCCATTTCTGATCAAGTAATCTCAGGTTAATATAAATTACTGGGTTTATAAAGAATTTTACGCTGAATCGAATGGTGATATAATAAATTGTGCACAATGTTTAGTTTCTAAGATATATGACAAAAAACAGATGGATCTCGGTTTTTCTTTCATATCTTTTAAACAGTCAGTTCTAAAGGAATTTAACATGGATTTTCATTTCTTTCACCCCAAAATACATACATTCTGAGAGTTTTATCTTTATCTCAGATATTAAAAAATATCGTAGATTTTCCATGCAAACGGTCGGAAATTTTGCGATTCTTTGCCATTTTCAATGTTTTTGTTCCCATTTCTGATCAAGTAATCTCAGGTTAATATAAATTGCCAGGTTTATAAAGAATTTTATGCTGAATCGAATGGTGATATAATAAGTTATGCACAATGTTTAGTTTCTAAGATATATGACAAAAAACAGATGGATCTCGGTTTATCTTTCATATCTTTGAAACAGTCCGTTCTAAAGTAATTTAACATGGATTTCCATTTCTTTCACCCCAAAATACATACATTCTGAGAGTTTTAACTTTATCCGATATATTAAAAAATATCGCAGATTTTCCATGCAAACGGTCGGAAATTTTGCGATTTTTTGCCATTTTCAATATTTTTGTTCCCATTTCTGATCAAGTAATCTCAGGTTAATATAAATTACTGGGTTTATAAAGAATTTTACGCTGAATCGAATGGTGATATAATATATTGTGCACAATGTTTAGTTTCTAAGATATATGACAAAAAACAGATGGATCTCGGTTTTTCTTTCATATCTTTGAAACAGTCAGTTCCAAAGGAATTTAACATGGATTTTCATTTCTTTCACCCCAAAATACATATATTCTGAGAGTTTTAACTTTATCCGAGATATTAAATAATATCGCAGATTTTCCATGCAAACGGTCGGAAATTTTGCGATTTTTTGCCATTTTCAATGTTTTTGTTCCCATTTCTGATCAAGTAATCTCAGGTTAATATAAATTACTGGGTTTATAAAGAATTTTACGCTGAATCGAATGGTGATATAATAAATTGTGCACAATGTTTAGTTTCTAAGATATATGACAAAAAACAGATGGATCTCGGTTTTTCTTTCATATCTTTTAAACAGTCAGTTCTAAAGGAATTTAACATGGATTTTCATTTCTTTCACCCCAAAATACATACATTCTGAGAGTTTTATCTTTATCTCAGATATTAAAAAATATCGTAGATTTTCCATGCAAACGGTCGGAAATTTTGCGATTCTTTGCCATTTTCAATGTTTTTGTTCCCATTTCTGATCAAGTAATCTCAGGTTAATATAAATTGCCAGGTTTATAAAGAATTTTATGCTGAATCGAATGGTGATATAACAAATTGTGCACAATGTTTAATTTCTAAGATATATGACAAAAAAAACAGATGGATCTCGGTTTTTTCTTACATATCTTTGAAACAGCCTGTTCTAAAGGAATTTAACATGGATTTTCATTTCTTTCACCCCAAAATACATATATTCAGAGAGTTTTAACTTTATCCGAGATGTTAAAAAATATCGCAGATTTTCCATGCAAACGGTCGGAAATTTTGCGATTTTTTGCCATTTTCAATGTTTTTGTTCCCATTTCTGATCAAGTAATCTCAGGTTAATATAAATTACCAGGTTTATAAAGAATTTTATGCTGAATCGAATTGTGTTATAACAAATTGTGCACAATGTTTAATTTCTAAGATATATGACAAAAAAACAGATGGATCTCGGTTTTTCTTACATATCATTGAAACAGCTTGTTCTAAAGGAATTTAACATGGATTTTCATTTCTTTCACCCCAAAATACATATATTCTGAGAGTTTTAACTTTATCCGAGATATTAAAAAATATCGCAGATTTTCCATGAAAACGGTCGGAAATTTTGCGATTTTTTGCCATTTTCAATGTTTTTGTTCCCATTTCTGATCAAGTAATCTCAGGTTAATATAAATTACTGGGTTTATAAAGAATTTTACGCTGAATCGAATGGTGATATAATAAATTGTGCACAATGTTTAGTTTCTAAGATATATGACAAAAAACAGATGGATCTCAGTTTTTTTTCATATCTTTGAAACAGTCAGTTCTAAAGGAATTTAACATGGATTTTCATTTATTTCACCCCAAAATACATATATTCTGAGAGTTTTAACTTTATCCGAGATATTAAAAAATATCGCAGATTTTCCATGCAAACGGTCGAAAATTTTGCGATTTTTTTGCCATTTTCAATGTTTTTGTTCCCATTTCTGATCAAGTAATCTCAGGTTAATATAAATTACTGGGTTTATAAAGAATTTTACGCTGAACCGAATGGTGATATAATAAATTATGCACAATGTTTAGTTTCTAAGATATATGACAAAAAAACAGATGGATCTCGGTTTTTCTTACATATCTTTGAAACAGCCTGTTCTAAAGGAATTTAACATGGATTTTCATTTCTTTCACCCCAAAATACATATATTCTGAGAGTTTTAACTTTATCGGAGATATTAAAAAATATCGCAGATTTTCCATGCAAACGGTCGGAAATTTTGCGATTTTTTGATATTTTCAATGTTTTTGTTCCCATTTCTGATCAAGTAATCTCAGGTTAATATAAATTACTGGGTTTATATAGAATTTTACGCTGAATCGAATGGTGATATAATAAATTGTGCACAATGTTTAGTTTCTAAGATATATGACAAAAAAACAGATGGATCTCGGTTTTTTTTCATATCTTTGAAACAGTCAGTTCTAAAGGAATTTAACATGGATTTTCATTTCTTTCACCCCAAAATACATATATTCTGAGAGTTTTATCTTTATCTCAGATATTAAAAAATATCGCAGATTTTCCATGCAAACGGTCGGAAATTTTGCGATTTTTTGCCATTTTCAATGTTTTTGTTCCCATTTCTGATCAAATAATCTCAGGTTAATACAAATTACTGGGTTTATAAAGAATTTTACGCTGAATCGAATGATGATATAATAAATTGTGCACAATGTTTAGTTTCTAAGATATATGACAAAAAGCAGATGGATCTCGGTTTTTCTTTCATATCTTTGAAACAGTCAGTTCTAAAGGAATTTAACATGGATTTTCATTTCTTTCACCCCAAAATACATAAATTCTGAGAGTTTTATCCTTATCTCAGATATTAAAAAATATCGCAGATTTTCCATGCAAACGGTCGGAAATTTTGCAATTTTTTGCCATTTTCAATGTTTTAGTTACCATTTCTGATCATGTAATCTCAGGTTAATATAAATTTCTGGGATTATAAAGAATTTTACGCTGAATCGAATGGTGATATAACAAATTGTGCACAATGTTTAATTTCTAATATATATGACAAAAAAGCAGATGGATCTCGGTTTTTCTTACATATCTTTGAACCGGTCAGTTCTAAAGGAATTTAACATGGATTTTCATTTCTTTCACCCCAAAATACATATATTCTGAGATTTTTAACTTTATCCGAGATATTAAAAAATATCGCAGATTTTCCATGCAAACGGTCGGAAATTTTGCGATTTTTTGCCATTTTCAATATTTTTGTTCCCATTTCTGAACAAGTAACCTCAGGTTAATATAAATTTCTGGGATTATAAAGAATTTTACGCTGAATCGAATGGTGTTATAATATATTGTGCACAATGTTTAGTTTCTAAGATATATGATAAAAATCAGATGGATCTCGGTTTTTCTTTCATATCTTTGAAACAGCCAATTCTAAAGGAATTTAACATGGATTTTCATTTCTTTCACCCCAAAATACATATATTCTGAGAGTTTTAACTTTATCCGAGATATTAAAAAATATCGCAGATTTTCCATGCAAACGGTCGGAAATTTTGCGATTTTTTGCCATTTTCAATGTTTTTGTTCCCATTTCTGATCAAATAATCTCAGCTTAATATAAATTACTGGGTTTATAAAGAATTTTACGCTGAATCGAATGGTGATATAATAAATTGTGCACAATGTTTAGTTTCTAAGATATATGACAAAAAAACAGATGGATCTCGGTTTTTCTTTCATATCTTTGAAACAGTCAGTTCTAAAGGAATTTAACATGGATTTCCATTTCTTTCACCCCAAAATACATACATTCTGAGAGTTTTATCTTTATCCGAGATATTAAGATATTTCGCAGATCTTTCATGCAAACGGTCGGAAATTTTGCGATTTTTTGCCATTTTCAATGTTTTTGTTCCCATTTCTGATCAAGTAATCTCAGGTTAATATAAATTACTGGGTTTATAAAGAATTTTACGCTGAATCGAATGGTGATATAATAAATTGTGCACAATGTTTAGTTTCTAAGATATATGACAAAAAACAGATGGATCTCAGTTTTTTTTCATATCTTTGAAACAGTCAGTTCTAAAGGAATTTAACATGGATTTTCATTTATTTCACCCCAAAATACATATATTCTGAGAGTTTTAACTTTATCCGAGATATTAAAAAATATCGCAGATTTTCCATGCAAACGGTCGAAAATTTTGCGATTTTTTTTGCCATTTTCAATGTTTTTGTTCCCATTTCTGATCAAGTAATCTCAGGTTAATATAAATTACTGGGTTTATAAAGAATTTTACGCTGAATCGAATGGTGATATAATAAATTGTGCACAATGTTTAGTTTCTAAGATATATGACAAAAAAACAGATGGATCTCGGTTTTTTTTCATATCTTTGAAACAGTCAGTTCTAAAGGAATTTAACATGGATTTTCATTTCTTTCACCCCAAAATACATATATTCTGAGAGTTTTATCTTTATCTCAGATATTAAAAAATATCGCAGATTTTCCATGCAAACGGTCGGAAATTTTGCGATTTTTTGCCATTTTCAATGTTTTTGTTCCCATTTCTGATCAAATAATCTCAGGTTAATACAAATTACTGGGTTTATAAAGAATTTTACGCTGAATCGAATGATGATATAATAAATTGTGCACAATGTTTAGTTTCTAAGATATATGACAAAAAGCAGATGGATCTCGGTTTTTCTTTCATATCTTTGAAACAGTCAGTTCTAAAGGAATTTAACATGGATTTTCATTTCTTTC